>NC_135400.1:4880892-4900892 GCF_051989625.1 Stigmatopora argus
TCGTTCGTCATTGACGTCAGAACCTTTGCTCTATATACATGTAGTGCATTGGCAAGAAATGAACCCAGACAGTCAAGCGGTCAGGGAACAACAGCGACATCTACAGAATTTAGAATTTAATGTATATACAAGGCGCGCCGATTAATTAGGCGCCCCGTCCATTTTAGAGAAGATTTTAGACTTGTGTGCCTATATTTTTATATAAAATCATATTGATAATCTATTGGGATACAGATTATTATGATCTAACATCGTACGGATATATTATCACACCCCTAGTGTTTATTGTCAGGAAGAGGCCATTCCACAGGCACCATATTCAAAGCACACAGCCTACAGCAAAAGACTTAACCAAAGCGAACATTCTACCATGGAACATAACAAACACTGTCAGTTTGTGTGAGAATCCCTTATTAGACAATGTTTGCATTTAACCCGGCTCACAAGACAGAGATGTTCAATGTTTTAGCGTGTGAATGTTTTCCAGCATTGTCTGTGATCCACCTTAATGCAGGAGTTAGAAAGTGTGCAGGGTAAGCATATAGCCCCCAGCCAGCTACAATATGTCAGAATTAATAAACTTGCAATGGAAGAGAGGAGTAAACATACGATAAGTACACGTCCCACAGATGCATACTGCACAGCATGCGTTACGTGTGGAGATAATTATGCACCATAAGAATTTTGAAAAATGACTGTTGACCTTGATTCACCTGGCCTCACTTAATTTTCCTGCCCACTGTGCCTAAGAACATATATTCACATATTTTGTTTTCCTTTAGAGACTCTTACTTTCACGCTTTGTTTCACTGCCACTTTGCCAAGTGTTTTATGTCACTCTGAAAAGTTCATCAGCAGCAAGTTTTTATTGGAAACATAAAACACTCTGTGACCAAGTGAGTCCTTTTTGTTTGGATTGTCACAGAATGAGGTTGAACGTTGATCCGAAACTTCTGGTGGTTTGCTCGAGTGTAGCAAACCCCGCAGGATGCACTTCAAAATTCCCTCCGCCAATCTCCAACCATTGTGCTTACTAATGGACAGCACTATGCACCCCTATAAGTTCTCAGAAATTCTTAATACTAATACTATTGTACTTAATACTATTGTAATTCTGGAACAAAATCTAATATATGTAAGAGTGAACATTTTCTAATCAAAGGTTCTGTCTGCAACTTACAAAACCGGGCCATGTCTGGAAAACAGGGTGTCACTGATAATACATCACTAGCACGTGGTCAATAACTAACTCTATTTGTAACCCTAACTACAACTACACTTCTTTCAATCAAGTGTCTAGCGGAAGCTAGCTAGTTGACCAATGATTTTTCTTAGCGTTGACTCTTGAGTTCGTACCCACAACACCATGTGCATGTTTTCTGTTCTGGAAGTTTTGCTGATAAACGGAAGCAACAAAGAAACTGAAAGTCTCAGGGTGCGTTCAAACACACACCAAACTTACAAGGTTGAATTTGCATAACAATGAAGCACTTTTGTTGACCCATAACTTCAAGGATTATGCATTAAATTATAAATGGGACATTATCAATGTGAGTAAAGGGAAACATATGGGTATAGACTTGTATATATTTGAGTACGTAACATTTTTAAAGAATTTAGTGGAATTTGGAAAAGTTCCAATCTGGAAGATGTTTAGGAAGACATTTATGTAATAACATAAGTGTGATATCGCGAGCACTATTTTGTGATGTGTTTTAGGGGCATGATCGTAAGACCCATTTTGCAGACAGATAAAGATGCTGGCTACTGCTTTGAAAAAAATGAGAAGTAGTGTTGGACCGGGACTGTACACATTTTTTAATATACAAAATATATATTTTCTTTTAATTAAAAAATTCTCCACACTCAAATGTAAAGTAGTTCTACCTTGGGTTGGTCGGACACTGTTTAAAAGTGAGAGGGCTTTGTGCGTTCATTCGCTCCCACCCGTCCACTTCAAACGAATTGCCAATTTACTAGTGATAAACTAACGTAATCCCCATGGAAAGGGTAAGTGGATGTCTATCGTCATCTTTGGAAGGTGCAACACAAATAAGCAGGCTTCTGTCTGTAAGGACGCGTCCTTGCTATAAATGTCCGCCTATTTTATACAGACCGCTGAAACAATTTTTTTAAACCCATCTGGCATGGTCCGCAATGGCATAGTAATACATTTGCATTCTGATTTGCAGCAAAACATGTGGCAAGTTGGCACTTCATATGGAGAAAGAATTTGCACATTGATGTGGCTCCTCAACTGCCCTTGAGCCACCCAACCAAAAAATACATCAGTGAATTTCATCAGCATGTAATATTTTTTCTCTTTCTTTTTTTTCTTAACACATTACATGCTCATTGACAGAACTAGACACCCAATACTTTTTGATTTGGAGAGTCAAATGAACATTATTTCACCTCTCCTAGTCAACATTAAGACCATCCAGCACATTCACTGTCTTCCAATAAGTTAAGTAGGTATGACATGCATTGTTACATAATTTACTTTGAAGTTTACTTTGTTGCTTCGTACTGATTTTTTCCTTCAGATAGTTTACCTTATTGTATGTCGTAATTTTCAAATATGCAACAGAGGGCAACATGAGGACACTTGAAATTTATTGTAGGTCTGCTCTAAACTTCAAAGTGTGATTTCACGTTCCACTTCACCAGTTCGTGCATATTCAAGTTCATGCACTATTTATATCTGTTGTTTCCTATCATGACAGTGTTGTCCTTTTTTCTTCCATTTCTTTGGACACATGTTGTTTTTGATTTCTCATTTCTCTATTTCTTTTGTATTTTTCTCTGTCTCTCATTCTTGTACTTTTCAGTTTCATCCACCAGTTTCTCCACTTCAGACCACCGCACTTGTCACTACATGACAACCACTCCCCACCCCAAGCCAACCTCAACACACCCGCCAGGGCTCCTCCCGTCATTACAATCACATTTATTTCCTTCCTTCCCTAGCAACCCTCCCACCCACCCTTTTCTCTTTCCCCCAGTCTTTTCAGATGCAAATGTATGATTCATGGTTCCACCACCATGGCTGTGACATTAATATTTTAAATGTACCAAATATAAATTTTCAGAGGAAAAGAAAGTCTGTGTCGGTTGGGGAATGAGGTGGTAGATGTTGGTTGAAAGGAACGAATGGGAGAGGAGGAAGTCAGTGTTAAAAAGAGGGATGAAAAGGAGAGAGTGAATTGATTTTAATAGACATTTAAGAGATACTTTTGTTGTGTTGTTAAACAAAGGGGTAAAATGGTTAGCGCGTTGGCCTCAGTTCTGGGGTCAAGGGTTCGGTCCTTGGTCAGCCATCAGTGTGTGGCTTTTGGATGATACTACGGCTTCCTCCCACTTCCCCAAAACATGCATGTAGGCTGGTTGAACACTCTAAATTGCCACCAGCTATGAGTGATTGCCTGTTTGTCTCATTGTGCAGTGCGATAAGCTGGCCACCAATTCTGGGTGTCCCCCCGCCTGGTGCCCGAAGTCATCTGTAGTAGGCTCCATAACCCCCCATGACCCTTGTGAGAATAAGCGAAACAGAAGATTATAGAATCAATGTTAAAGTTGAATCAGAATGATTGTACATTTTAATTTGAGGTTTTTAACAATTACATTTTTCTTTTGCAAAGGTACAATGTTCAACCTTGTCATATTAAGAATTATAAGTAGTGCTGTAAGATATGACTATAAATCACCAAAGCGATATAAAGCCACTATCGGCATCATTGTCGTAGAACTGTTTCTGCAATTCACATTTTGGTCAGCAAATCGCGCCCAATTTGCGCTGACTTGCTACTATATAGGGCTTCCATATGTAACAAAGTACCACCAATCGGTCTCAAATTCTATCTATCTCCAGTCAATAGATTACCAATTGTCTTCTTTTGCCAACTGTACATGAGTAATGCGTGCAAGACGATTGAAAATAGCAACGCATATAATCTACAAAGAACACAGATGAAACAATTCGTTCCAATATCAATATTAATGAATATGTATTTATTAATGTCATTCTGAGGTGTCACATTGAATGTGTGGTTAGTATGTCTGCTGCACAGACTGAGAGCAATGGTTGAATCCGGCCATCCTGTGTGAAGTTAGTCATTTTGCCTTTGTCCATATGTATGAATGTTTGTGTGTCTCGTTGTTCTCTCTGCAACCAATTCAAGGTGCCCTACACACCAGTCCTAGTTAGCTGGAGTAGGCTAGAGCACCCAGTGACCCTCGTCAGGATAAGTGGCATGACAGTTGAACAAATTAATGCTATTATGCAAATTTTATGTACAGTAGTCTTTTAAGACAAAAACACTGCAAACAGTGTTAGTTGATAATTACTATTAATATATTTGACATTTGTTAGATAAAATAGAGTTGGGGAAAAAGCTGTCCTAATTTTTATATAATTCTTCACTACGTCATTAAAAATATATTACAATTCAATTCGTAATATGAAATGGTCCATGTTTTATAGGAGATATTATTATATATATTGGAAAGCGCTAACGTGCTGTCTAAAATAGTCCTTCTAAAAAAATGTTATTTATTCATTTTGAACACTGCTTATCCCAATCAGGGTCAGTAGGAGCTTGGGCCTATTCCAGATTTCAGGCACAACGTGGACTACATCCTAGACTACCACCATTTGCATTTACAATGACATTGCCACCCAGTTGGAATCGAACCGAGGCAAGTGGAAGAACCACTGCAGCATTAGGCGGCCCTTTTGCTTCTTTTCTTTTTTTTCGAGAAAATATGCAGTGGTGAAAATTCTGTATAGGAAGGTAGTTTCACATTCAGAAAATGAAAGTTGCCACAGCTGAACAGTTAATCCACATAGAAAATGATTTTATTTGCGTCTGTTAATTCCCACAGTTGATTGTTAATGTGGTAGAGTTAAGGGTGGAAGAATCAGGAAATCACAACAAGAAAGGGTAGATCAATCCAAACTGATGATATGGACAAGTTAAACATGTGTGAGTCTTAATGAGAGAGGTGACATTGATTAGAAGAAATTTGAAAAAGATTGTCTTTTATCTGTTCCTCTTTTCAGTGTGGACAAGTGACCTTCGCAAAATCAGACACGGTGGCAGGGATTGTTAAGACAACAAGGTTGTCGACAAAGACCACAACAATAAAACCTTTACAGCTCTGTTGTAAACAGGAATTCCCTGCCAGGACCTGATTTTTTTTATTCTAGCCTGATTCCTGACAGTGTGGGTCACACGTTTAACGTTTGAATCAACTGACCTTTGGGAATTTTTGTACAAATACTGGAAGTTGAGTGGTTAGCACATCTGCCTCAGAGTTCTGAGATGAAAGGTTCAATCCCCTTTGGGTTCCGGTCTTCCTGTGTGGAGTTTTCATGTTTTCCCCAGGCTGCATGGGTTTTCTCTGGGTACTCCAGTTTCCTCGTACATCCCAAAAAATGCATTCAAGACTCGTTGAACTCTTAATTTTTTCCTACATATGAGTGTGTGTACAGGGTGATGTGGCTCCTTATGCCCTGCGATTGTCTGGCAACCAATTTAGGGTGTTCCTCGCCTGCTGCCCAGCGTTGGCTCCAGCACCACCTTAAACCCCTGTGAGGATGTGTGGTACAGAAAATTAACAATCACTAGAAGATTGTGGAAAAAAAAATACGAGGCTATGGTGCAGTCAGACAATGAGAACCTAACTGACCTGAAGAGCAAAGAAAGGAGGGAAAATGAGAAATGGGTACTCGATAGAGAAGTGACAGGTGATTAACAGAAATAAAAAGGGTTGAAGGGTGTCGAAATATATTAAAGGATGAAATATGAGGAAGGTAAGCCATGATGGTTCCACAGAGGTTACTGGGGTCAGACAAAGATCCAAAGTAAAAAAAAAAAAAGAATACAATAGAGCAGGAGATTGTGTGGGAATAATTGAAAAGCGTGAAAAATATCACGATGACAAACACGCTTGCTTGAAAAAATGCTGTAGGCACAAAAGAGAAAAGCAAATTAAATGTTGAACATCCTATCCTTTAATAACAGTGATATTCCATCTGGGCTCGTGGGATTCCATTTTACTTGTATCTACAGTAAATTGTGGTTTCAGCATAGATTTACAGATAATCTTTTCCAAGATAAAATGCTCCACATTGCATAACCATGTGCATTAGGGAAGACAAATAGAAACAGTACGTGAATTAGATGGAAGGAAATAAGACATTTTCTTTCTTTTGAGAAACGTAACAAATTCTAAAAATACGACAACTTCAACATAAAGGCCTGCTCAGCCATGTTAAGTCAAGGCTTGGGAAAAATACAGTACACGCACACACACACACACACACACACACACACACTAGGTTGCTAAGTTGTTTTGAATTCATCATTTGAAGTTGTTAAGATCTATGTTTATGTGCATGTGTTCATGTCCTAACGTTAGCTTCTCCCCTAATGTACTCCACTACTGCACAAATAGCTTTTGCGTGCTTGTTATGCTTGTTATTACTTGAATTACATCAATAAATCATTACATGTACATATATATATATATATATATATATATATATATATATATATATATATATATATATATATATATATATATATATATATATATATACACATACATACATATATACACACACACATATATACACACACACACATATATACATAGAGTGATACCTCGGTTCTCAATCCGTTCCATAAGGGTGTTCAAGAAGAGATTTGTTTGAAATCTGAAGCGATTTTTCCCATTACAATGATTGGAAAAAGAAATAGTGTTCCAAGCTGAAAAAAATTGTCTTTCTAAAGAATTTTTTTCAACAGTTTTACACACAACTTTCCTTCAGCACTAGCAGGCTTTAATTTAATGACAAGGTTCTTCACAAAATAATACAAATGCAAAAAAACTGAGAAAAAGTAACAACACAACAAAACTAACTTACTGGGAGAAAACACGAAGAGACACAAACACCGATAGGGCGTTGACAAGACAATTATAAACACCTGGGTCACACAAGGGAAGGCCAGCAGGAACAATACAGCAGGTGAAACTAATGGGTAATCACGTGGACAGGACACACAAGACGTTCGAAAACCGATTATATATATATATATATATATATATATATATATATATATATATATATATATATATATATATATATATATATATATATATATATCATGGTCAGTAAATCGCCGCTCAATCGGCCTACCCTCATGTTTTGGGGGCAAAACTAATGATTTTCTTTTTTGAAAAATAATCCCATTAGCGTGTCCGCCTCACAGTTCTAGGGTCGAGGTTTCGATCCCAGCTGGGTTTGCGTGGGTTTTCTCAGGGTATTTTGGTTTCCTCCAACATTCCAAAAATATGCATGGTAGGCTGGTTGAACAGTCTAAATTGCCACTAACTATGAGGGTGACCGTGGTTGTCAGTTTCCTTGTGCCCCTCGATTGACTGGCCAACGATTCACGGTGTTCCCCACCTAGTGACCATAGTGAGGACAAGCGGTTCGGAAAATGAATGAATGAATAATCCTATTGTTAGGGTTATTAGTCTTACATTATTATATATTTGCTCGCAATGAAGACCGCTTTGCTTTACTTAGCTTATTAGTCTTACATTATTATATATCTGCTCGCAATGAAGAACGCTTTGCTTTACTTAGCTTGTTAACATTAGAAAAGTATAGTACATCTGCTTGCAACCATGTAAATGCTTGCTCCTGAGTTAGACTAAACAACAGGAAGGTCAATCCTCTTGGACAGCTGGAATATGGAGAAGATCCGATGGCGCTACTTTCATCTGTTTTGAGAACTAAAGCTTCTATTGTAACTCAGGTCCTTGACTATCGACTTCTCACGCCTGTTTTCACACCCCTCCCTTGAGCTGAGATGTCTATGGTAACTAGGGTCCTCGAAGCTAATAAACAGGAAAAAGATGCGTCTAACGCCAGAATGAACTTGGACAAAGACGGGTCGGTTCGATTCTCTCTTGCAAGAAAACCACAGATGAGTCTCCTGTCTCTTTTATTTGTGCGTGCATTTGGGAATGCCTATTGGTGAACCTATCACCTATGATTCCCTTTGTCCTTATCTGTTACCGCCTAATTTACCTTACTTCTCTTCTCATGTCTCCCTGCATTCCACCCTTCTACCTGGCATCTGTAGGACATGCAGAAATGGTAAGTGGAAGTGTATGTTCATTGCTGCAAGAGGGAAAGTGGGTCATGTCAGGAGAGACTAGAAGTAATGCAAGATGGGACAAGAGGGAACCATAAAATGAAAAAGATTGTGGGCCTGAAAAGCATAAGTTGGAAAAAGGTTGAAGAGAAGATGACTGCCTCAGACAAAGGAGCACGATGAGGGAACAAAAGCATTTAAAAGAGAAAGTAGAGGTTGAGAGTGGATGACTACCACAGGAGATTAAAGCAATGCATGGGCCAGGGCTGAATGAGAAAGGAACGATGTTCTTTTCATTTTAAGAATAAATGTACTCTCTAGGCAAATGGAACCAGAGACAAAATTGACGACGCTTGGGAACCTGGTAACGTTGAGGTGGTATTAACTAATTACAGTTTGACTGACAAAAGGTCTATATTCTAATGGCAACAAGAATGACATACTAAATTAACAAGGAGGGTCTGGAAGCATTTGAAATTATTACTTTCAGGCAATGTTCCCTCTAATTTTTTGTTTATCTGGGCAGAAAGACAACCTCCCTGAGCACAATGAGTACTAGTGTGAGCAACATCATCATTGCTCACTATGGGCATACACCAGTATTACACCTGCCATAAGCAGGTGCCTGTCTACTACACATAAATGATCTAGTAATAATAAAATGTAATGATTAATATCTATGAATGGGCGGCCCGGTGGATGAGTGGTTCGCGCGTTGGCCTCACAGCTAAAAAAATGAAAAATAAAAATAATTGGGATTTTATTTTGTGCGCTCCATATGATTTGCTGTGCGCAGAGAAGACGAGAGTATTGCGCAATTGCGCACGCGCGCAGGTTAGAGGGAACATTGCTTTCAGGCCTTTCCATTCTATATGGATTGGATGTCTTTTACCTTTGAAGGGTGTTTTCAATATTGAGTTCCTTCTTTTAATAGCTACCACAAGCTACCAAGCCTTGTTACATGGCCCTTAGCCTGGTGCTTTTTCTTGCCAAATAAATTGAATTGAATACCACATACTCTTTAACTTGGGTTAGCAGTGAAAGACGGAAGTGCTAACACTACAACTCAAACGAAGTAAGTATAGCTGTGAGTAAACATTGTGGTCGATTCATAAGGGTTATGCAGAGCTGCCAACCTCTCCGGAATTCTCGGAGTTTACCCGGACAGCGAACGCAAACTCCGGGACTCCGGACAACTTCCCTAAATTCACACCATCGCTAAGGCTTCTCTCCATGAAGGCATGGAGAAGATGAGGTGAGATGAGAGGTGAGATGAAAAAAAAATCAATTGTAAATTGTGAATATTTTCTCTATCATCAAATTGCTTCTATTTCCTAAATTGACTCTTCAGAGTGGAGCACATGATGATGAAGCTCCCTGCGTCATTTGTGTAGGTCACACAAGACGCATCATTGATTCCATGCTAAATTAAAATGTCACAGTTGTCTGCTGACATATACAAATTCCTTTTTCCACATAAAAAAGACAAAGCCTCCCACAGATTCAGACATTTTACATTTTCTCATTTCTCTGACAGATTACTGTAGGAGCGTGCATATCTAAAGAGAAGCTGTGAGCATCCAAACACTTTACCTCACCAAATTTTCAATTGGCTTTTGAGATGATTGGAATTAAACTAACCCTTTAATACACAAATTATTATTTATTTAACCCTTGCCATTGACAGTGCTAAACGTCCAATCAATTTGGACTTGGACGGGCGAACTGTCGTTTTTTGTTTTTTGTTCGCCGCTGCCAATCAGCTTCCTGTTGTGTTACCTGTTCCTCATATTTAAGTACTGTGTGTTTGTTCATTTGTTGTCGTAGCCTTGTCGATGTGAGATTCGGGTCCGTGTTCCTCTGTTCAAGCTTTGATTAGACTTTAGTTTGTTTGATATTCTAGCTTTTGGTTTGCATTTCTATATTTGAATCGTTTGCACTTTGTTTGGTTTTTTCACTTTGATTACACATTTTGAGTTTCCACCACCCTGCCTGGCCTCCCTGTTTCCCTGCGTCCGATTCTTTCCTTGCTTTTCACCTGATCGCCAGCACACTTGTCCTTGACCATCTTTGTTTTTTTCCCCAAAACCACATGTATCTTTCAGCATTAACTGTGACTTCACGTGTGTATGTTAGACATGCCTTGATCACTAATACACACCCATATTATTTCAAATACCAGATTTTGAACTTTGCGCTACAACAAATTCAGATCATCTTTTTACCTGAAGTACCCAATGACCATATTCGCCCAAAAATTCTGAGGGCTGGACTTGTCAGACCACAGCATGTTTTTTTTCTTTTTTTAAATTAAATTTGCATTATTTCTAGATTGATTTCCAATTGTGAATATATTATTACAAGATATTGTACTGAGATTTACTCTATATTGGTTGGATATAGTTTTGTAAATACACTCCTCAACAAGCAATTCAGGTGTGGGTGGGTGTGCGTATGTTTGCCTCTATGTGTGTTTGTTTTCATGTGTGGTCCTGTCATAGAGACAATGGTCCCTGTTGAGGTCTTTTCTTGGCGGTCTGACAAAAACAAAATGACAAGTGATTGGATAAATAATGACAGGAATAGACACAAGCATGGATATTCAGACCAGTGCACACAACGATGATGTACCTAACCAATATTACAGTCTTGTTCAGTGAGTTTGATTTTATGCTTTTGTTATTCTTGGTTTATAGGTTTCATGCATATAAACGTGTAGTGAATGTATTACCTGGATAGAGGTTTTCATCCCTGGTGTCTTTGTCTTTCAATGTCTGTTTTGATGGCAATCACTTTTGTCAATCAACCCATTTTGCAGACCAGCAGAACTGGCACCATCAAGATGGGGGAAAAAAATCAATAAATATTATTACTATATAGAAAAAAATATTGTCTGTTTTCTCCGCTATTTGATACTCCGTGCATGTTTTTATTTCTTAAAATAGTAATGCTTTTTCACCGCAGCTTTTCTATTCACTGTGTCATTAAGTGCTAGAGACAACCACACAAAAAGTCACCTTCCCAGTGATGATGTGCTGCTTTTTCCATTTCGTGGTCACTCAGCTGCTGTTGTTGATTTGTGTCCTCTAACTGTCTTTATTGTTACCTGCATGTGAATAGAATGGAAGTCACAAGTATGGCTGGAGGGCACGCAAAGTAGTGTTCAAAATAAAAGCAGTTCGATGCGACTAACAAAGTAAAACCACATTATATGTACATTTTATTTTGCTACATATATATATATATATATATATATATATATATATATATATATATATATATATATATATATATATATATATATATATATATATATATGTAGAGTTAACAGTAGGTGCAGTAGTTTCTCAGAAAACCAATGAGTTCCAGCATTTTAAGACTATTGTATACACATAAGTACTGTTATTGGAATAGTTTGATTTCATTAAGCGACACAAATTTGAAAAGGCATCATTGCCAGAAGAAAAAAGTTTAGTCTCACCCCTACGTTCATCCGACAAAAAAACTGTCAGGCTCAAATAAAGTTATCCAATCCAATCCGATAGGTCACACATATTGCAACTTACAAAAGTAAGGAAACAACATATATCAACAACCTGTCTTCCCCTAGATCAGCTCCTTATTCATGCTCTAGTATAAACACAATGTTAAAATGAAAAATGAATCAGTACAACTGAAGGTTCACAGATTGATGAGAATGGAGGCAAATCAGATGAGGCTTTGTTTGAGTAAAACAGATTTTAATAGGGATGTAGACGGAATGTAAAAAATATATATATATATAACTAAGTATTAACTAATTCACGAGGGATGAATAATTCCAAAATGTGTCAAATGTGTATGAATGTATGACCAAAGACTTATTGATTAAGCAATGAGAAATGGGTGGCTGTTTGATATTCAGTATTTTCGCTTGCTGGGTTAGAGCAATAATGTGCTCTTATTTACTCAAAATAGATGATCAAAATTGTCTGGAATATGACTTCTTAGAGTAGAAACACAAAGATTAAGTTCGTTAAATGGGGGAATGCCAGCCAACTACGGGTACCAGGCAAGGACACCCTGAATTGGTGGCCAGCGATTTGCAAGGCACAAGGACACGAGCAGCCATCAATACTCACACACATACCTAGGGGCAATTTAGACAGTTCAACAAGCCTACTCTGCATGTTTTAGTATGTGGTGGGAAACAGGAGCCTGCTCACATGTCAGTCGATCTGTGGATGCTACAGCTACAATGCAATTTGCCTAAGATAGCCCTTGCTGTCAGCTATGGGGAGGAATTTGTCTCATAAATATTGACACATTACATGCAGACGCGATTCACGTATGTATTTTCAAGACCCACAAATATATCTAGGATTTCCTTGACAAGACGGTGTAACATAAGAAGTCAAGAAAAGGGGAAGACTGCAAATGTCACGAGACATTTTGCCACCTAAAATTGAATGATTAACTGCCTCAAAATTAGGTGGAGAAAAGAGCCCATTGCTGCCAGCTCAACACCGAGCCTGACATTTGTAATGTCAGTTAACTTGTTCGGCTATCGATGCATGAACATTATGGCGACAATGCTGCGTACGTATAGTTCAATTATTAATTAAAATGAAAATGTGTCACAAAACCTTTGACTGATCTGTACACCATGTTTGCCAGATATGACTCGTTGGATTTCACTCTAAAACAAGACCTCCATGCAGTGAGGAGCATTCGGTGTGACACCGTAGCCCATTTGCGTGAAAATCTTGGATACATTTGTGAATCTTAAAATGCATTTGTCTGAATATTTTTTAGATACATCTCTCCATGGGAGACACAAACTGGGCCAGGAGGCAACTTCATCAGCCCCAGTCATAACTGAACCTCAAATGGTGATGGGTCGACTCAACTTCCACAACTAGACTGCTGGTTGCTCATGCCTTGTCGTTGTTGCGCCCCCATGTTCAGACATGGTTGGGTCTTAGTTAGCTTTTGTCTGTCCCAGCAATGAGTGGGTGCTCACTAAGACACTAAGGACAAGTTTTTAGCTCCTTGGGCCAGTGCTTGTTCAATCAAAACAGAAAAAAACTGGTGCAAAGCGAAGCATCAGCTCGAAAGTGCACCAACACCTACTTTGTGGATTGGGGCCTTAGTAGACAAAAGCTCACAAGCTCAAACAAGTCTTTTGTGCGTTACCTGGCTCACAACAAGACACGGATCCAAACTGAGCAAGTGGCTAGAAAGGAAAGCCAGAAGGCTTGCCAAGTAAATTGACCCAGATATTTTCTAAGTACTTGGCAGACTGAACGAGAGCTGAGCACTGTTGGACTCACATCAAACGTGATCAAATTTTAACATGTTGGCCATTTTAGTCTGGCTTTCCTCAATAGAAGAGTAAGAAGTCACATAGCAACGATTATTATTATTTTTTATCTGAAACAAAAAAAAACATTTAAAGTGCATCAATTTTTTATGTCTGCCACTTTATATAATCCTAACAGGGCTCGCTGGTTTACTGTAGTTGTTCTATTCTGTGCTTTTTGTTCGTCTTTGGTGCTATACTCTTTGATCTATCTCTGACAGTGAGCGCTCCACTGCTATCCACCGAATGAATGTGCAATGACACTTTATTCTAGTCTGGCAAAAAGTATGTTTCTTACTAAGTCACAAGCTCTCAGGCATCGTTTCACGCTCCCCTGGGGACCCACCCCACTATTTGAGAAGCACTGAGCTAGACCAACCCCTTCAGCTATTGCATGTTTGAACTGAATTGCTGTCGATTTGTTTTTGTTTGGCTTGGTGTTGTAGCATCATTTTAATGGCTTAATAATTCATGCTGTCATATTTTGGCTCGTTTTGCATACATACAGGTTTGATACCAAATTTGTATACACTTTTATCATTTTTAAAGAGTTTATAGTAGGTAGTATTAAAAATTGTGGAAGAAATTCTACTAATTCAATGTAAAATATGCCTCTACTTACGAAACAGTTACTAAAAAAAATCTTCTGGAACCAGTGAATTTTGTAAGTAGAGGTAACACTGCATCTACAAGACTTTCCTTCTCCTCATCGTTCCATGTTGGCCAAAGGAATGTTAACCAAACATTTCTCATAATGCCTGTGGCTACAGAAGACTGTTAAATGCAAATAGGTGTGTGATTACAAATTTGGGTCACCTGATGGCATTTCACTCGCCTGACTTCAGTGCATACAGCCTAAACCTAACCCAGCTGACTACAGGTGAAAGGCAGACTACAACCGGGACTAGTCTCCAGTCAGCCGTAGGGCACACAGAGAGACAAACGACCTTCCGCACTCACAATTATATCGCCACCAGTGGGAATTGAGCCTACGCCTGCCCACACTGAAGTCAGGCGAGTGAATTTCTACACCACGAGGCGGCTTCAGTATGTGAAGTATAAAACAAATGTGTTCTTTGGTCATTCTTTATGTAATGCAAAGAAGTATTAAATAAAGAGAAGGTTTTGTACCTTTCTTCAGTCAACACTTGAACATCTTAATACAATGTTTGAACTGCTTTGCTTTGTGTTCAGCCTTACTATCCATCTGCTGAAAAGCTACATCAAAACTTCCTGATATCACCATTTTCCTTACTCTCCACACCTATCTGTGATATGCTGTTGTTTTTTTAAGTCTGTAAAGTGTTCGTGCCAAGAAAAAGGATAATTGCAAACAATCAGAGAGAAGGGAAAGGCACTGAGACGATTACCTTTAGGCGATATGGGTTCAGGGTGTGAGCTTTTATCACTATGAGACAAAACAGCATTGTCACTTGTTATGATGCATGCATGTGTCTATAGAGCTTCACCACTAGTCTATACCACATATAAACACACATCTGCATTGACACAAACCCGAAACTGCTTATAATTTCTTCTTACGAGCAAAGCAACAACCAATAGTATTGCTATTAAAAATCCCAATGTCATTTCCTCCTTTTGCATTACATGAGTTCATCAACAAGGCTTGTTGACGTCACAATCCCAGGAGGCAAAGCCCAGTAAAATGAAGTGAGCTAGAAACGCAGTTTCATTTTATTTTGAGTGATTACGCTTAATAGCTTTGCACCTTACAGTATGATTTAACCAAAGCTGCCAGCATGGGATGTCATAGCATTTTAGTCTGCTGCTGACTAGTGCACTCTGGTACACACATGAGAATTTAAAGAACTAGGTGGGTCTTACTAAAAAGGAAACCTCTGGTGTAGATAAATAAGTCAACCACAGTGTTCTGAAAGCCAGAAGTAATGAAGATTTCCACTAGAAGCTGACTTAAAGGCAGAAAAATGTAAAAATGTTCAATCTCACCATTAGCATCAGATGGACAGTAACATAAATGCTTCAAAACAATTGTCTGGGCATCTTTAGACCTATTTGTGTAACTTCAGCACTTTCCTTGCTGCCATTTGACCACCCAGCATCACTATTTCTCTTTTCTTATTTCATTTTCAGAACCGATTTATCCTCACTAGGGTCGCGGGGGGTGCTGGAGCCCATCCCAGCTGACTTCAGGCCAGAGGCGGGGCACACCCTGAATTCGTGGCCAACCGATCGCAGAATACGAGGAAAGGATAAACACCATAGGGGTAATTTAGAGTATTCAATCAGACTACCATGCATATTTTTTTGAATGTGGGAGGAAAGCGGACTACCCGGAAAAAAAAAACACGCAGGCCTAGAAAGAACGCACAGGTGGACCGACCTGGATTCGAATCAAGGACCCCATAACTGTGAGGCTGACATGCGAAATACTCATTCGCCGGCCCACTCTCAATTCTGGCAGAAGAGCAAAATTAATTAGACTTAATTAAATAAGCCGGAGAAACGAGGGATGCAATTTCAGGAAATTAGTGGAAGATGGAACAGAACACAATGTGCACAGTAATGGGATAGTCAAAGAAATAAGATCCTGTTTTATAACAAAAGAGTATAGAAATGAAAACAAATAAACATTTGTGTGATTGCCAATTACATTGCAAACTGTGAAAGTTAACATTTCAGGGATTGTGTATTAAAATACATGAATCAAAAACTAAGGAGAATAATTTCTTTCTCCCATTTTCCATTTTTTTTTAGATCCATTTGAAATGTAATTACGAATTATTTAAAAGTTTAATCCTTTCAGGGATAGTAGACTTTGCAATGGACAGCTATGTATTCGAAAGTTGACACTGAAACTCTCTAACCTTTAACTTTATGGTCAAAAAACATGCAGCAAGACATTAGTGATTGACATCCAATTCATTTTAACTTGGAGAATTGGATGTGAATGCTCATGTTTCATTGTCATTGACATCAATAAACATCAAATCCAATTTGACTGGGTGACCCCCTCTCAGTCAAAATGTAATGTATGCCTTTCTCTGTTAATGGCAGTCAATGAGTAATAAGTTCCCTCCAACATGTTTAAAAAAAAATCATAATTCATGCATGAAAAGGTTGAATTGATTATGTGCATACTCGAAGACAAGTCATCTAGATTAGGATTTTTGCATGGCATTGCATATCTGCGATAAACATTCACGCGTGTAGATGATTATGTTGTTTACAACGCATGGATATACAAAGTATTTGCGACAGTACGTATGCCTTGAAATCTGTCACATCATCTCCTTACCATATAAGGCCACACATCACGACTCTGCCAGTTCCCCACAGCTTAAAATGTGTCATTGGTAATTACATCACGCCAACACAGATACACAAACTCACAAAGACAACGGAATACTCGCGCATAACTGTACATATTCGCACACACATGTAAACAAACTAAACAATGTGTCATAATGTTGTCATCATATCCTGCTTGAATGTGCAACTCATGCACTGTTGAGTTCATCTCTATAATTAGATTTTGTTTCTTTCTTTCCACAAATTCACTCTAGTTAGTAAACTGATTCAAATTATAAAAACAACAAAAAACAACATTGTATTTTTAACACAATATAGGAACCCTTTTTGTAACTTTGGTAAGCCCTCTACAAATGGTTTACAAGTTCCAGTTGAAAATATCTAGCTTTAGTCTCTCATGAGCTTTAATTCCTGGGATTTTTCAAAATCAATGCTATGATTTAAAGGGTAACTAAACTAGGATCCACAATAACTGCCTGTAGAGCAGTTTTCTATCTGCGATACACTTGTCAACAACATATTGATGCAAAATTTTAACATTTTAGAGCTCTAATTTCATTCATTCATTCATTTTCTGAGCTTCTTATCCTCTCCTGGAACCATTCCCAGCAACGGACAGTAAGCAATGTACACCCTGAATTGGTTGCCAAGTCAAACAACAATGCACGCCCATACTCATAAGTTGGGATGTATTTTATGATCAATCAGCCTAGCATGGATGCTTTTCGGACAAATTCATTGTGTCCCGGGCCTGCTGCCCATAGTTGGCTGCAATCGTGACCGGACGTTTGGTCGCCGGACGTTTGGTCGCTGGACGTTTGGTCGCCGGACGTTGGGTCGCCCGGACGTTTGGTCGCCCGGACGTTTGGTCGCCCGGGTGAATATAATTTTGAGAGCTGGTTTCAACAGTAGATATTTAGATATTAAACTCTCTCTCATGAATATAAGTTTGAGAGCTGGTTTCAACAGTAAACTCTGTCATGTTGTCAAATGTCCAGCGACCAAACGTCCGAGTACCAGCTGCAATAGGCTCCAGCACCCGTCACAACCCATGCAGTACATGATTTAAGACAGTACTGGTCTGTGAACATGTCCAGGTCCTCATGGAAGAAAGTTTACCACTGTGCCTGTTAAATGTTGAGATTGTAGCATAAGACCATCCTGTTTTGTGATGAAAATGTGAGAGAGTCTTTCTATTCATCCTTCAACACTAAACAGTTCTATTCTACACCTATTCACTTTTACTAGGCCACCAAAATCATAACTTCCCACGTTCATTATGGCTGGAGAGCAGTGCTTAACTCCAGACTGAATCAATGATACATTCATAACCCAGTGCGCAAAACAAAATTCACACCTAACTAAAATTGTGAACGTGAGGAACATCCCATATAACAGCGTATATTGGCATAACCAAGAATGTTTGGATTGAAAATAAAACAATGTATCTAAGAAAATAAATACAGAAACAAAAAAACTGAACATAATAAGAAATAAAAGATGTATAGATGAGTTTTTCTAAGAGCAAGATTTACAGGATGTGCAAAAGATGACAAATGATACAAAGATAACTACAAAATCAATAAATGTATGCGTCAGTGAATGGATGACTATATACAAAACCTGATAGATTCAAGCAAAGAGAAATTAATGGAAATACCGAATGTTATGAATATTGATGAAAAGATGTCTTGATGGGAGACTCTAAGGACATTTGGATGCTAAAACCATTTAAAGGGGAAGATAAAAAGTAAGTCAAAAAGGAAGGTAATGACAAAAAGATTGATGAATGATACCTTTAAGAGCGGAACATAAATTGATTGAAAGCTAGATCAATGTCAGATAATGAATAGAGTGATTGATGGAAAGTGGAAAGAGTCAGCTATTTTTCTGCAGTTAATGTCTTGGCAACACATTGTGCATGGTCATCATTAGAAATTTGTAAAACGTGTCAAATTCAAGTTCTGGGTCCCAGAACCAGCCAACCACACATTTTCTGTGTCCGGCAAAAGTAGTTCGACTTGATATTTCTGGCTGAATTACAATATTAATTTTATTGTAGTTCTCAGCAGAAGATCTAGGGCTACAAAATTATTTTTCCTTACCGCTTATCCTCACAAGTGGGGGCACTGGAGCCAATCTAGATGCTTACAGGCGAAAGGAGTGTGACCCCCTAAACTGGTTGCTAGTCAGTTGTAGGTCAAACATAAAGAAAACCTAAAAGAATGCAAAAAAAAACCAAGAATATTTACTGTTCTTGACACTATTTTTTAAACTGCAAAGTAAAAGTAAATTAACTTAAAAACAAAACGAAAAATAAATAAAAGATTGCTGGAATTAAAAGACTTAAATAGAAGGATTGGGTTCATTTTTGGGTGAACGATTTCTTTAAACGTTTCCTTGACTACTAAAATAGTGAATTTATTTTATAATGCATTAGTGAATTTGTTGATAAATCATGGCAGCCACAGTTGGCACATATAAGAACCCACTAATTGAAATTAGAACTACGATATGGCCTGGGACCAAGATACTTTTGGCATCCCTGTTCTGTAACATCAGTGCTATAAAGTATTAGTTCCTACAATTAATTTTTCTTTTGCTCTACTAAATCAACACATAGCATCATCTCTTATGAAGGAAGAAGGACGGGAGTGGGAGCACAAGGGGATCAGGTGGGCTCAGTCACAGATGGCTTTCATGGCTGATGAGTCATGAAGGTCAGGAAGCGTTCTGATGTCCATTTTTGAGTTGAACTGAATGTGCAATTCTTGTGATCATTAAAAAAAACACATTAGGCATGGCAGCTTAGTTTTTCGTGCACTATAGTAACTCCTCTTTTAATGTGAGTACAATAGAATTGGCCAAACAATGTTTAAGTGAGAACATGTCTTCTCAGAATGTACTATGAAGACGAAAAAATTAAGTGAGGGACTTTAAAAGACTACCTATGATAACTTAATTATTATATATATATATATATATATATATATATATATATATATATGTATATATATATATATATATATATATATATATATATATATATATATATATATATATATATATATATGTATATATATATATATATATATATATATATGTATATATATATATATATATATATATATATATATATATATTGGATTGTATAACTTTATTCATCCCGTATTCGGGAATATTCGTTATCACAGTAG
>NC_135400.1:6150892-6245892 GCF_051989625.1 Stigmatopora argus
ATCACGTCTTCATTACGTCGCGATTTTTTTCCGCGATCATTTAAATTTATTTATTTTAAGTTCATAAAAATGTGAACATCCATGCTGAAACTCGTAAGCGGAAGCCACTCTTGCTACTAGGACTCAGGACTGGAAAAAAAAAAGCTACAATAGGGGTGACCCTACTTTGCGATTTTTAGATTATCGCGGTCATGTCTGGTCTATATTAACCGCGGTATTCGAGGGATTACTGTACATGATAAATATGGGATAACTCCAATTACCAAAACTAGTTACTTGCTTTAATTTTTTTGTTGTTGAAAGGATTTAAGGTCTAACATCTTAGATTGTGCAATATTTTAGAATTTACCTTGCCTGGACTTGACTTTTTATATTACTCTTGTTTTTACTGGGAAAAACGCACTGTGGAGTAGCACCACATTTCGTTATATGCAGCTGTGTATGATGACAATAAAGGCTTTTGATTGATTGATTTTGAATGTTTGCCCACTCTCGTGACTCTGTTAAAGAGTAAAAATAAGCAACAAAATGACTAATCATATTTCAATTTTCATCCTGATATATTAATTTCATTACTCTTCTCTCATAATATTACAAAAAGACTTCATTCTAAGAAGATTGCGCCTTGAATCCTTTAATATTTGACTATTCTCTCATTTTTTTCCTGTCTCCTTGTTTAGACTTGATTGGATGTTAAGGAAGGCGAGAAAAAAAGAGAAAAGGAAAAAATATTTGATTGGCTGCTTCCTCAACATCACTGAAACGTGTGACGTGAAATGGTGCGAAAATTTGCTTAAAATCAGCGATGTTGCATTACGCCCGATGCCTTTCTCACTTCCAAGCATGATTTCATTGACTTTGTAGGGAAACGCAGCCGGTCTGAACACACCATAAAGTAGATTAAATTATTCTATATTCTCAGCCTCTCTCCCCCAATAAATGACAGCATTTTTGCATAATCCTACCAACAAAGCAAAAATCCTCCACCTCTGGTGGAGATAATTTAGCAAATCAAATCCCTCTGTCTTGTCAATCCACAACAAGCTTGAGGAACAAAAGACTTAATCCGTCTCATGCCTGCAAGTGGTCTGACGACAATGCGTCTCTGCCAGCATGGGTATGTTACAGTTTTGTTCAGTATGCATGTATGGGTGTCAACGTAACCCTCACTGACCTTGGAGGCTGTAGGCACCATCTCTGAATTCCAGGGTGAAGTAATCGTAGGAGGAACGATTGGAGTCCAGGGTTCCGGTCACCTTCCTGCAGCCGATGAAGCCGTGCTCGCCACGCAGCACAATGATGGGGCGGTTGATCAGCTTCATGAGGAACTCCTCGGACTCTCCTAAAAGGTTAAATGCTTGTTTATCTTTTTTTTATGCAGGAGAACAAGTTGGTACCGTTTTCACAATATTAAAATATTCTACTATAGCACAAAGAAAAAAAAAACTTTAAAATCAAAACCATTTTTAAAAATAAATATGCCTTATTTTCATGTACTCTTGTCTTTTTCCATTGTTGGCCCCCTATCCACCCCCCCACCCCAAATTAAAAATTAATAACAATTCCATCAAATTAGCAAGAAATGACCCAAAAACTGATTAAAATGAACAGAAAATACATGGGGGAAAAAAACTTACCGGAAGTGACTAATATGCATCTTAAAACCAACAGTAACAATTAAAATTATTGCCAGACTTTTAACACAAAAGACATTTAACTGATTTAAGGCGGGAGGATTAACTGGAAATGCTCAGCTATCAGTGCCATTGACGGTGCTAGACGTCCAATTCATTGACTGGGAGGGAGGGACTAACTCTCCCAGTCAAAATGAATGACGTTGTCAATGGCACCCAGAGTTAATTAGAAACATCCAAATAAATCCATCAATACCTTTTAATAAATATTATATATAGATATATCTACATCTATATATAAATATACATAGAGAGATGATATCTATATGTATATATTTTTTCTCCCCCCTGTATCAATACTTTTGACAACCCTAAATTACGTCCCAGGAATATATTTATGGCACAGTTCTGATCTTAGCCATTCAAGCATAAAATCTCCAATGTGAAGAAACCGCTTCTAATAATAGCCAACGTTGCTGCAATATCAAACACTTTGACACATCTGGCATTCAATATTCCAGGCAGCGTTTATTTCGGGACTGCGACAACATGTGCATGTTGAAACGCTTTATTTATCTGACAACTATTTTCTTCTCGAGTTCAAATTAATGAATCATGGCCACTGGCAGTCAAAAAGAATTGGACGTCTAGCACCCTCAATGGCAGCCAATGAGTTAACACCGAAAATGTATAAATACCCTTCATTGCCGTCAAAAGGTGCGCTAAATCAAATTTACCCCATGGCAACAATTTTTTGGTGACCTGTGCCAAAAAATAAACAACAGAATATACTTTTGCAATGTAATATCATATCCGGACACAATATTTTAGTATCAATACTTTTTACAACAGTATTTACCAGCAGATTCGATGGTGGCTGCTAGCTGGCCGTTTTTCTTGGCGGCGACATATTTTCCGTTGGCGGCGCGCAGAGTCAGCCTCTTCCCACGCCACTCGATGTCAAAGTAGCAATTAGCTGACCTGCAGACAGACAAATTCAAAAGCCGGGTGAAATGAGGAAGGTAGGATGCGCACACATTGAAGTGGCAAGTGTAAATAAACTCAGCTGTTACAGAACTGCTTGAAATGAGAAACTGCTGGATTTAAAAGTCTTAACCATTTTTTACAAATCTTAACCCAACATCATCCATTTTGGTGTAGATTTCACATATACATAGCATACCTGTACTTTATTGCAATCTCGAGTTGCGTTTGCTTCTGAACTTTCAAAGCAAGTAAGGAAATTAAATGTGATTTTAAGGTGTTGAAAGAACCGAACACCCAGTGAGCAGTGATGGAATGCGGGAAAATGAGGTTCTTATCACGAGCTGACGCATTTGAGATAAGTGATTAAGGTCAGTTGACCTCTGGAGTCAAACTGTTCTGGAAGGCTTTATTTTTGTAACTGCAAACCTAAGAAATAATTTGTAGAAGGACTCCTTTCAGTCAAACTGGAACATTTAATTGCCATCATAAAACTTTAACTAACAGTACAGGCAGTGTTTTAGAAAAATGCTACTACTCTTTACTGAAACAATCTGACTTTTCTTGTCCATCAATAATTATCGAGGCATTCCAAGTACGTACATATGAACAAATATGCTGAAATTTGAATGAAAACACTGGCAGAAAACACAAATATCCATATTTCTCAAACATAATTTGAAAGAAAATTATCCTTTTGTGCCCTACTATTGATTTTATTCCCCCCTTTCACAATCTACACAGAACGTAAGCCGAGTTGACAACCATACACATAAAGAGAACTTAGGGTGAGAACGCCTGATACGATTTGCGATGAAAGGCTCACGATAACCTGATCTCACAAAATATTATAAAAGTATTTTCCGCACAAGTGTGCACCTTCAATAAATTGACTCTTAAAATGTGTTCCATATATAAACAAACCGGATTATAAGATGCAATGGTAGTAGTAGTAGGAGGAGTTCTGTTATACATCAACTTGATGCAGCTGTGCTAAAGGGAATTTCATATATTGATTAACCAATATTGATCCATACATAAAGGCACATGGTATTATAAGTATAAGGCACAGTGGCAACTTTTGAAAGATCCGGTTATCACATACAGGCATTTTAGTGTACTACTTAGACTACAGTTCTTTATATTTGACAGCAGTCTTAGCACTATGCCCCCTGATTCAGGGTGATTTTGATTCACGGATTGTTTTTAATGCAATCCAATCAATGGTGACAATCTAGAACCCCAAAAGACACAGGGGATTAGGGTCACAGGCTGAGAGCAAACACTTGACTAAGCATGAGAGAAAATCACTTTGCAGAAATTGAGGCTGCACATTAATGCATTCAGTAAGTTCCGGTCACCATGCCAATGGGTTGAGCCCTGCACCCACATCCCAAGTATTTCATACAACCAGGAAAACTTAAAACTACAAAATACACTCGCCAGGATTCAAAACCATTCAACGCGATACGATATTGAATTTTTGGATACCATCATTATTTCTTTTTTTTTTAAATACATAAACTAACCCTTTTAACCCAAAATGTGCGGGAAATTAGCCAGGAATGCTCCAAACCTAAAACCATGAGGAAGTGACTTAAAACTCAAGAGAAACAGGAAATTATACAAAATGTACTGGAAATGGCCCACAATCCTTAAAATTAACAAGGAAATGACCCAGAATTAACACATCGCCTGCCATTGACGACAATAGACTTATAATTCTTTTAAACCAGATTGACTGGCTGTGAATGCTCATTTTGGGTGCTAAAAGTCCAATTCATTTTGACTGAGGGGCGAAGTAACAATTGAAATCATTATTCCAGGGCTTCAATTACCCAAAATGAACAAGGACAAGACCTAAAATGTTTACTGGAACATTCGTCCATTTGACCCTCCCACTTCAAAAGGATTGGATGTCTGGCACCATCAATGGCAGCCAATAGTTAACAAGCGAAATTCCAAAATATCCTCCATTACACTCAAGAGTAGTACATTGTCATGAAATTCTCATGTCAACTAAATTTCTGGTGACTTATGATCATGCAAAAAACAAATAATGAATTTATACTGATAGGTGTGATGGCAACTTAACTAAGGCGGGACACTTACTTTGTGGAGGCGGTGCACTGCAGGCCTCCGTTGGCAGTGAGCGTCCAGTATTTCCCAGCGGCGGTGCGGAATGCACACTTCCTGTTCTCGCGGCAGATCTCCACTTGGAAGACCTCTTGGTCGCCTTCCTCATCCTGATTGGCTGACAGGTCCATACCTGGGGACGAATATGGTATATACGGTTAAGGGGAGAGAATCCAGATGCATAAATGCAAATCATCTAGTCTGTCAAGTAGATCAGACATCCTAAATGAGCAACAGACCATTTGGATTAGCAAAGGATAGAAGAAAGCGCTCGCACACACACACACAGTTTCTGACCTCATTAACATCACATCAGTCTCACAATGAGCTACAGAGAAGTAAACAATGTCAGTCTAGCAGATACTATACACAACTGTACACACATACATAGACACGCAGTTCATAGAGCACAATACATGCTATTGTGTATTATGAGGTCATAGTTGAGCATTAGCCAGGGGTCCGGATTGAAATGGAAACATAGAATGTATTGGCCTGTTGTGGAAATGTATACAGAGAAACATGGGTATTTAAGTAAGTAAATGTAATCATGTGATCTTTTTCACACTCTTAGATGCTTTGGGCTCATTTTTTCATGTTTCTTGTGTTTTTAGAAACCCGCCATTTGCTACATTGAAACGGAACATTCCACTAGCTAGTGCAAAATATAGCTGAAAAACAATGACTGCATTGTACAGGTGACCTTTCACTGTTTATGACCAGAAACCTCCTACTCCGTTTTTCCTTGAAAACCAAACATAGTACTTGGGATTTTTTTTGCCCTTTTATGACACTCAGAATGTTAAAAGTATGGACACTGAAATGTTGTATTTGGATACGATTATACAGGCTGAAAGTCAGTGACTTATTTGTCATATTGAGGTGTCTCCTTAAAAAGAGAAAAGCTTAAGGCATTAAGTTTGACAATAATTAAAATAAAAGCCCTACGATTGGGTTCAATCGTGCTCACACCTAAACCTAGGGGCAATTTAGAGTGTTCAACCAGCCTGCCCTGCATGCTTTTGGGATGTGGGAGGAAACCAGCCTACCCAGAGAAAACCCACGCAAGCCTGTGGAGGTCATGCAAACTCCACCCAGTGAGGACCTACCTGTGAAGATGACACGCTAACCACTCGGCCTGTAGTTATTAATGTAAAAATGGTCCATATTGTGATAGACCCCAACCCCCCTTCCTTATCGCAAGACCACTATTGCAAAGTAGTATAATAGCTGCAACCCAAATTCATGTTTCATTCACTTTTGGCATATGCAATTCGCTCTACGGCTTAGTTTATAGTAGATAAAGAACATTTAACTAGGAATCATTGATGCAGTTTGGGGAGGATATAGGTGGTAAATAGCTTTAAACAATTATTGGGAATTCAGTCACATTACCAACTGGCAGTCAGATGAGCTTAAAATTAAATGGCAATTTTGCTGAAAGTAGTATCAAATCAATCAAAATCAAAAGCCTTTATTGTCATCATACACAGCTGTGTATAATGAAATTGGTGGTGCTACTCCACAAAGTACATTACAGTAAAAAAACAAGTAATATAAAAATACAAAAAGTCACGTCCTGGCAAGGTAAATTCTAAAATGTTGCACAGTATATAGTTGATATAGTAGATATAATATAAATAGTATGAATAAAAATGTAAATATATATATTATATAAATAGTATATCTATCAATACCAATTATATCAAGCTAGAAAAGCCTTGGCTGCTCTTTATTTTTTATTGTTTGTTGCCTTTTTGTTTTTATCTTGTGATGAAGCCGCTGCAATGCGGTTGCTTTAAATCACGGTCAAAGATTTGCCTTTATCTTCTCGCCTTGCCTCCCCTACTCTTCAAACTAATCTCCATCAAAGTAGAAAGTGTGCAGTAGCGTAGCTTTTTAATCAAAGCGTCGCAATTTGTACTCAACAAATCACAAACCTTGTGCTTTGTAGTGTCAAAAGATGGTTTAAACACACTCTCCTGACCTGTTCCTATAAAGAATTGTCTTTTGCTACTGTGCTAATAAAGTGATGGGCTGAACAAAAACTGCAAGGATAAGATGTCTTGACTAAAACGTGGAATTCGACTCCAATTCCTTATCCCTCTTTTCTTCTTTCAAGCCATGCTAGTTGCAGTATTCCGAGCATGTGGTTTCTATTAAGGTCTTGTGTTTTTCCTCTCAATTGCCTGTGTGTGCACGCGCTTGTGTGCATGTAGTATGTACGCCTGTATTTCTACGGAAACTTAATATGCCTGCAGAGGGCTCGAGTTTTGGAATTTTATTTACTTTTTGGAGGGTGCAACGAACAAGAAATTTGATTGACATGCACTCTTTTATTCCTCGCCTTCTACAAAACAAAATTCAAGCAGTGATTGTTTACTTTTAAAATGGGTTCCATATTTTAGGAGGCAGAGGCAAATCTAGCATTTGGGTTATTGTAGTTAGATTTGAAGTTTTATTCACCAGAATCAACAGATAATCACGTTCTTTTGTGTAAAGGTTTTTCTGACATTTTTGGCAATTTTTGCTGCCTTTAGGAACAAAGGTGGGAAACAAGTGATTGTATGCCATAAATTTGTAGGGCAACCCGGCGCCATGTGAATGTTTGATAACATAAACTTAGCTCTTCTGGAATTTGATATGCAAGTTGTGTTTGGTACAATGATGAAGGATTTGAAGCTTCAAGTCCAAAAGAGATATGCTTCAAATTATACATTGTATCTTTTACTGTACTGGCCTTTAGTATTTTCATATTATTAAAAGTTTTAACTCTATCCATACTCGATAAGGTTGCCCATTTGTGTTCATTATTTTTGTCAATAAATAAAAAAATCATTGAATTGCCCCAAAATTAACAGGGAGCAAAAAAAAAGTACAGGAGGTCACCCATAAATACCCTAAAATCAACAGGAAATTATCCAAATTGTA
Organism: Stigmatopora argus; assembly: GCF_051989625.1. Lineage (NCBI taxonomy): Eukaryota > Metazoa > Chordata > Actinopteri > Syngnathiformes > Syngnathidae > Stigmatopora > Stigmatopora argus. The sequence continues at coordinate 6,158,578 of NC_135400.1, forward strand.
CAAGAAATGACCCTGGAATTACTCCAATTGTACTAGAAGTGACCCCAATTCAACAGTAGGTGACCTGCAAGTACCCAGATGTAACAAGGAAGTAGGGTGGGCGATATGACAAAAAGATCATATCACAATTATTTTTTTATTTTTCCAAGATAAAATCACACTATCACGATTCTTTTTTAGATAGTTTATTTTCGTGTTTCCCAACTAGTGTGCTGCAGGAAATGATCTGCCAAGAAGTCATACACTGTAATATTCTGAGAGAAAAGTCATTATATTATGTGAATTAAGTCTTGCATTCTAATTTAACAAGATTAAAATTCTAATTTACAAGAGAAAATTTGTAATATGAAATTTGTCATTTTGTTCCTTATTTTTTTACATTACATGAACCAGAAGTTGTTTGATTTCGCGAGCTTCAACTTTTAATGATGTTAAGACTTGTGTGAACACAAAAGTGTCAGTCGGCCTAACAGCCCTGGGGTCCTGGGTTCAAAACCAGGTGGGTCTACTTAAGTGGAGTTCGCATGTTCTCTCTGTGCCTGTGTGGGTTTTCTCCAGGTAGTCCAGTTTCCTCCCACATTCCAAAAACATAAATGGTAGGCTGAGTGGACACTCTAAATTGCCCCTAGGTATGGGTGTGAGTGTGCATGGTTGTCCGTCTCCTGTGCCCTGCAATCAGCTGGTCACCGATTCAGGGTGTCCCCCGCCTCTCCTGGGATAGGCTCCAGCACCCCCCACGACCCTTGTGAGGATAAGCAGTTCAGAAAATGAATGAATGAATGTTATCCATGGATTACTCACATATGGTCGTTGGGAAGAGAAGGGGCAACTGGCTAAGTATTTGAGTGGAGATATATTGAGGTCAATTGGCAGTACAAGTATGTTACATGGAATATTATCACTATAGCAAAGTCATAGCAGACTAGGTGCCATGTGCTGGCCAAAAAGTGACTTGCCGGAGGAGGTCTAATTATAATGTTAAGATGTCATATCGTACAGCACTACTTTGCAGCTACCTATAGTCGATGCAAGAGTCACATTGAAGACTGAGCTCATTCGAAGTCCACTCAAAGAAACAGATTGGAACATTTTCCACTTAACAGACCTGCAAGTTTGTTGCAAGCAAAAATATTTGACTTGAAACTAAACTCTTACAGATGCATTCAACTATATCTCAATTGTCCATCAAATAAAGTTAACCAAAACAACACAATTTTTCTACAACAAAATTTTTACTATTGTGACCCTACACTGAAGTGAGACCCTGTTTGGATCAGAGGACATTGTCTCTTCAAACACACATTTCTAAAAGCCTTGAAAAGTGCTTACATCACAAGACAAATACACAACACATGAAATAGACAAAACATTATGACGTCGATAGCAACAAAGCCATGAACTAGAAATACCATTAAAGTGTGCGTGTGTGTGTAATCCAGATAAGTGGATGCAATTTTTTAATGCATTTTCGCAGGGAAACTGGAGCAGATTTGCACACCACTAAAAGGTAAGCACACATACAAAATTCCACCCAACCACAACTCATTGTTGACATCAAATCTATTTTTACCGGAAGGCCTGGCAGCGATCATGATCTTGATGTCTATCACAGTCAATGGCATTGAACGAATTAAAGTGGGCCAGCACCAGCAGTCTCTTGTGATGCAGTTGTACCCAGTTCAATTGCTGGTGTGTGTGCGTATGTAGGCGTGTGTGTCTGCTATTGTTCAGCAGAACCGACTGAAGAGGCGGGCAGCTGGGGCACAAACGGGGAAACACCAGATTGTCAGCCTTTGTTCAGATTCAGATGGACGGTCAATCCAACCAGCCCTGCCTTAGCTGCGGGAAACACACCCGCACTACATAGATACTCACACCTTTCCTGTATTAAATGGTAAGGTCACAATGAAATTGATTTTTCACTCATGCTGAGTGTGAAGGGCAGATGCACACAGGAAGGCAAACCTATAATGAAATACATTTCACGGAGGTTCTCTCTTTCTGCCTACACACGCCGATAGCCTCAATAATGCGGATTCTCTCAAATCTATCACAATATGGACCATTTCATACCATATGCCAAAGCTTTACATGTGCAATTATTTGCTAAAAAAAAACAATTATTACGGCTTCATTTCACTATTTTGGGATTGACACTAAAATGACCTGCCACAAACAAATGTATTGGTAGTAGTAGTGCTGGAACCCAAAACTATCATGAACAGTATAGTAGCTTAAATATTTTAGCTCAAAAATATAATTACTTCATATTTGTACCAATGGTTTTGACTATTTAAACATAATATATTGGCACAAATTGTGTTGTCTCCATCGGTTATGTGTTGCTAATTTCAATTATTTTGAATTTAATACGAACCTACAGTTGGCGTGGGGAGACAATTAATTAATTAGCGAGTGGATATAGGGACACATAGGTTGATTGGCAATACAACAATGGGGTACAAAAATGTAGTGAAACTGTAGCAAAGATGTAGCAAACTGGGTGTCATCCATGCCCAAAATATGCATTGGAGAAACCAGTTTGTTGATGGGGTTAAAATGTTGAGAACATTTCATATCATTTTTGGAAATATATAGTCATATTGTACAGCTAAGAGATAGGAACACGGTGTGACCCAATTAAGGCCCTACTATGGGATACAGAATCCCAAAATGTAGCAAGACAGGACAAATTCTGGAACAGATCTATTTCAAAATTTTAAATGTTAATAAAAAAATTCCAATTCAGCTGCTGGCCTAAATTTTCATTGCAAGGACAGGTCTGTTTATAGCGATATTGACAATGGCCATGTAAAAATGTTGATAGTTTTGTTTTGGTGATTTATATTCATATCGTGCACCACTAGCCCCATTAATTGTCATAAATTGTCTTTTTCTTATTGGCTGCCATTGGGAGCGATACATGTCCAATCCATCTGAAGTGCGAGGTCTTACACCGAATGAACTAATGTTCATGCTAGGCCTAACTTCACAGCAGAACGATTAAAAGAACCAAATAATTAGTCTGAGGTCAATTTCAGTGAAAGTTAAATATATCAGTTTACAAGTTCTGCAGCAGCGAGTGAACACAACCAAATGATAACAGCAATCACATGCCCTTTTTTCCTCTTGGTGTGTGCGCAGGACATCATGTGTGTCATGTTTCATTTCCTGCCAGCCGGGGGAGGTGAAGGACACAGAACTGGTGTCAGACACATTTGGCAAAAACAGAAAGATTGACAGTAAAGACAACCTGATGTGATCCGAGACTTGGATTTGTGAGCAACAAAAGTAGACATGTCACGAGATGAAGAAAAAAATGAAGCACAATGCGAGCTGGCTGCTGCAATAAAACCATGTTAAATGATGAATTATGGCAGTGTTAGGATCTTGTTGCATGCAAAACCGGAAGGACTGTCCTTCTGGACAACATCAATTGAGGACATCAAGTGTTACTCACAAAGTAACAGGCCACTTTTGACCCCTCTTTAAACCCAAATAGTAATAAGGATATACCACCAAACAAATATTAATGTATTGTCCAGACAGTTTTCTTAGAAACTCAAGTGACTCAAGTCACTTCTGTCACAATAGGGATTCTCAAGAGTACCAATGTATAAATACTGAAATGTGTCCAGATGTAAGACTTGATTATTTTCTGGATACACAGTTATTTGCTTTTGCACTAGCATTTTCTGGCATTATAGTATCACTTTCTGCTCATTTTGGATCATTTACGGTTGATTTTACGGCACCCCCCCTCCCATCATAAATTCCCAACCACCAATAGAGAAACCCTGAGGAGCTCATATTTAATGTTCTCAAAAATGGCACGGAATATCGCACTCGAGTTGAAAATATACTAAGTATAGGGAGAAAAGCGGAGCACAATAAAATGCATGACATCCCTCATATAAAAGGTAAAAACGTCAATGTAAAAGCAGATAAAAGACATGGCATCAGACAGGAAATGGTCTTAATTGCCCTATGCCTTCAGTCATACCACTTAAATAGGCCATTGAGTTGAAAGCTAGCATAGTCACAATGTAGTGTTCTAGTCGGTAAATTGTCTTTGGGAATTAGGGACCATCGCTTCAGCAAGAATGAAAGACACTGAGTGAACTAAATAACTAGAAGGTAGTTTCATAGCAATTAGGAACGCTACATGCACTAATTAGGGGAAACCAATGGGCTGCTGTTATACATTCATACACTCAGAACAAGCTTGAACCAGTAGAGAGTTGGGTTGACTTATTCCCACAAAAGCTTGGTAAATTTCATCATAGCATTGGATTATGTAAAGTAATATGTTGCGCGGTTTGCTCGGTTAGGAGATTATTCTAAAGCAGTGCTTCCCAAACTAAGTTAGCGTTTGTTCTGATAGAATGGTGCTTCTCATTCATATGCAGTTGTCCTGGAAAAGCACACCCAAACAGTGTCACGAGTCCAAGAAAAGTCCTTTCAAATGGCCACTGTCTCGTTCCAACACTAAGCTAAAGAATTGAAGCAACGAGTCATGAAATCGGTTCACTGTTTTGGAAAAACCTTGTACGGGTGGGTTGGTTGGTTGAACATTTCAGTGTTTGAATACTGTATTGCAATGTTTTCGGCAATATATCATCTGTCATACATCATGTTATCAAACTAAAAGAAACTTTCAAAAAAACTCATTCCTAATGGAAACTGGCATCAAGATACCAATTGGACTTTGGCACCTCCGACAAATAACTATCCAAAAAAATCCTGGTTCAAATGTATTTTTGCTCTCAAGTTTATTAAGGTGGTCAAAAAAAACCTTTTCAATTATGCTTCTGCTTTTTCCAACTCATTTTTGGGCCTACAGAGTGAAATATGTAATTATTATTGTCTTGACTATTGTTATTTTAAGTTTTGTCAGATTTTTACATTGCCATTTTGTTTATTTGTACAGATTTTTTTTTTCCTGGGATATATATACCAAATAAAGCATTCAAATAAAAGATCCATCTTGATACCAGTAAGCTTGTCAAATGTATTGATATTGAAATGTTATATCCTATATTTGAGTGCAAAAGTAGCAAAACTCACAAGAAATTTGCTGTCATCAGGTACATTTGATTTTGCAGGACGCTTGGGAGGATATTTTGGATTGTCCTACTTAACTCGGCTCCAATTGATGGCATTCACAATCCCATCCAATTAAAGAGAGAGTTTAAATGCCAGTCATTGGACGTCTACCAGGGATAATTTAAATAGTTTCAATATAGTTTAACAACCACATGACTAGAGGACTATGATTAAGAGTTCATTAAAGAAATTTTATTTTATTTTTTTAAGTATCGTAAGTTGAAAATTTTAGTGTTGTGACAATAGTAGATAACGGTAAGCAGCATTTAGGACTGACATCATACCGCTAGCTTCCGCTTAATGCTAGACAGGCCTCTTGAACCGCCATGTTGGCTCGGGTCCGCTACAGAGAATTGCAGGAGCAGCTGTAAGTCCAGAAACATCTGGAACCCATTTATTTCTGCAGTTAAAATATGCTTCAAAATGATCTCTCCAAGTGGCGTTGTGAACACTGTCTTCCTTTTGGTATCATCATTAAAAGACAAGATCCTAAGACGTACCAAAGTGGAACATTAGAAGGAATTTTCAGGTTTCTACCATCAGCACTCGAGTGACAAAGACCGCCGCCATTTACTTTGCGCACAAAGCAGTTTTCGGCCTCCATTTTGTGTAATTCAGACAAAGTGGTGACGGAGAGAAAAGGGGATAAATGATCCATTGATAAGTAAACACAGCAGCGAGATGGAACACATGGGCTCAGACTGTCACGGAGAGATAGGGGCCAAAAAGAAAAGGATCTCTTCGGAAAAGAGGAAGACAAACCACAAGGGAGCACCGAATCCTCAGCAGTGCATTCATCTGACCACGCACTCAAAATAGATTTAAGACATTTTACAGAGCTATTAAGTCAGCGCTAATTATTTTCTAGTTGATTTAATGGCCAAATGCTTGGTTCTGCCAATTATGGGCAATGGGGGAAACCTGAACTGGCTGAACACCCTGAATTGCTAATTGTAGGGAACAATGAGAGAAATAATTTCTCACACACCTAATGGCTAATTCGATTCAACCAGATTAGCATGCATTTTTGGGGGATGTGAGAGAAGCCAGGGAAAACCCACACAGGCGCAGGTAGAAAAATGCACAATACACAAGGTCAACTACCATTGGGGATTGAACTCTCCTTAGAACTGCAAGGTGGGGGTGCTAACCCCTTGTCCACAGAGTTTAAAGTTTTCTCCATATTGTAAACACTGCGATTGGTGTGTTCATTAGAGCAGGTCTTGGTACTAGAGTTGTGAAAAGTATTGATAAAATGTATTTCATTACAATAGTACTGATGCACAGTTATTCGTTTTCTCACCACGACAGGTCACTAGAAATTGGTTGCCATTGGGTCCATTCGATTTTGCATCGATCTTGATAAGGGTATTTTGTATTTTCTTTGTTAACTCATTGTGGCTGCCTTGGATGGCGCTACACGTCAATTCATTTTGAATTGCTTTGAATTTCGAATGAATGAATTCGCCCCTCCATGTTATCCCAGTTTAAATGATTTCAATTTCTATTGTTGTCAATGGCTGGCAATGCATTTTAGTGTACATGCGATGCACTTCTGGTACATTTTGGGAGATTCCGGGTTACTTTCTGTACATCTTGGATTATTTCCTATTGCGTTTAGGGCATTTCTGGGCCATTTCTGTTCATTGATTATTTCCAGGTGATTTTGGACCATTTCCAGGTCACTTGCAGTTAATTCAGGGACAGTTTGTTGGTTTTTAAATTCGCCTTGTAACAATTTGCAGGATTCCCAGTTACTTCCAGTTCATTTTGGGACACTACCTGTTAAATTTACTTTTTTAGGGAGATAAAAAATAATGACTACAAATGGAGAAAAGTGTTAACATTTAAAAAAAATCATCAATAACACCAATAATTGAAAATTTTGATATCATGACAACAGTACTTGTTACTGATATTGCCCTTTGATGCACAGCAGAGAGGGATAATGGCTTGAAGAGGGTGGGGGAGGTGAATACCAAACAAAATTATGCAAGCGATTTAATGGAGAAGAAAAGAAAGGAGGAGGTAAGCTTTTGTCTTCCGGCTAGTGTATTGGGAAAGCACAAACATTACACGCTAATCTACCCTGAGGTGGCTAATATTGTGTCAGTTTGGCGCCTGAAGGATCAATAACAGGTTTTAAAAGAGGATTATACTGGTGAGTTTCATTCACCAAAGGCCATATGGTTGAAATATTTGTTCAATGCAACAATTTACACAATGTTAATATAAAAAGGTTGCTTGATCTAAAGGTAAGCACAGAAACAAAAACTGAGCTGAGTTTAACATGTAACATCGTCCAAAGTCTGTTAAAATTGTCAAGGATTAGTTACTGGGCCTTTAATGTTCAAATCAAACACAGGTATTGCCACTGGGACCTTGTTTACATGTGAATGGTGGCACATCTGAACGTAGACAAGCAAGCTTAGAGGTTGCCTTTGTTGGGGTCTTTCCACTGTAATGGTCCCTAAGAATTGGATAACCACATGCTTAATCAACCCCCGCCTCCAGAAATGGACCCTTGCCATCAGTTTTGCAGTCTCAAGATTTCTTTTCCATTTTTGACAAGCAAGATTGTTTGATACTGCTGCGTATCCTCAATTATACATATCCATTTGAAGTGTGATAAAATATGATTATATACTGCGCCACTAATATTTCAGTGTTTAACAGATTGGCTGCCATTGACGGCGGCAGACACCCACTTCATTTGGACTGGGAAGGCCAAATGAATGAATGTTTATTCCCAGTCAAAGTGGATTGGACGTCTGATGTCGTCAAAGGCACTGAAATATGAACATTCAGGCAGTCCTTCCAGGGACATCTAACCATGCCAATGGCAGACAGTGTTAATTATATATATTTTTATTTTTAGGGTCCTGGTTCAAATCCAGGTCACATCCACCTGTGTGGAGTTTGCATGTCCACCTGCGTGGGTTTCCTGCGGGTACTCCGGTTTCCTCCCACATTCCAAAAAACATGCATGGTAGGCTGACTGGACACTCTAAATTGCCCCTAGGTATGGATGTGAGTGTGCATGGTGCCCTGCGATCGGCTGGCCACCGACTCTGGCCCGGAGACAGCTGGGATTGGCTCCAGCACCCCCCGAGGATGGAGCGGTTCAGAAAATGAGATGAGGTGAGGGATGATAAAACTTTCAAATTGAAAATCTGACCCGAGTTTTCTTTGGCTTCCTGCTCTTTGTTGCCATTGATTGTTTCACTATGTATGAGCACATGACAATTTAATTTAGCTCAGTGGTTGAATTAATGGCTTTTTCCACCCAAGTGTATTGGGAAGTGTGTGCCAAATATGTGCACTCGTGTGATGGCATGCGAATGGCAAAGATGGTCAAACCATTGTGTGAGAGTGTATATTGGGGGATGGGAAAGTCAAACATGCCATCGCAGTACGCATCTCCGACAGAAGCGCAAACAGAAGCAGAACACACCTTGGCGGGTGGAGACGTTCCTCTCGTTGGCTGCGGTGAGGACCACCTGCGGATGGCTCTGCTCCAGCTGGAAGAGCTCGTCCTTGCCCACACGGGCACTCTTGCCGGACTTCATGGTGCCGGAGGGCCCGGATGGCGCCAGGTACTTGCCTCCGCAGTCCCTGAAGGCCACCTTGCCGGAGCGAAACTCCAGCGTGTAGCCGGTGGTCTTGTCCGTGGTGGCCACCAGCGAGCCGTCGTTCCCCAGGAAGCGGTTGTCGGAGGTCTGCAGGTGGTAGCGCTGGTCTCGGAACACCAGCGTGATGGTGGAGTCCACACCCCACGGGATGTCCCTGTCGATGGCGATCTCGTCCACCTTGGAGCTCAGGTGCGCATAGCGTTTACGCGTCAGGCTGAAGATGTTCACCTGCGGGTGCATAGCGATGTGCACGCTCCATTTTTCCGCCACGGAGGCGGTCTGGGCGAAGCAAATGATCCGGTCCTCGGTTCCGCCCAGGTAGCGGCCGAAAGGTTCGGACTGCAGCGACCAGCGGCCGTCGTCGTGCGCCGTGATGACGAAGCGGCACTCGGGGCCTGGAGTCTCGCTGTCTCCGGTCACGTTGCCGTCCTTGTCGGTGCCAATGTATCGGCCCAGATGTGATTTGAGGAGGAACACGTTACCGCTGGAGTCGTCGCCGCTCTGCTCCAGGGTCCAAATCTGCTTCTTCTTCATGCTCGAGGCCGAGGCGTTGATTTTGAAGCCGAAAGTCTCGGCGGTGAGATATTTGTTGCCGCAGTTGATGAGACCGAATTGGATCTGCAGCATGTCGCTGCTTCCATTGGTAGCGCCGTTAGTTGTCATGGTGGTGGCTTCAGACCGCTTCTGACTCAGAGGGAATTTGATGGGGGGTTCCTGTCTGCCTTTCTACTAAAGGGTGGGATGCTCTACTTGCTCTGCTAGTGTGCCTCGCGTGCTTCTCTTTGTTTGAGGAGTGTGTCCGTGAACGCGCGTACCCGGTCCTCTGCCTGCCTCATCAGCGCAAGCACGCCGCCACAGCTGCAGTCTATATAAGCATCACTGACGTCACCACAAGACCACGCCCCCTGTGGTACTTGGATAACCGCAACTTGCCAGAAATTTGCAGTTTGCATTCATACTGCATTTTTAGAAGTAGCTCATTTTGCCCCCATCTGATGTGATATTTAATAAAGCTCCTAGAAGTGAAACAATGCTGGTTTCATAATGTCTTTTTACTTTGGACAACCCATAGATATGGTGCATTGCTTAGCCAACCTTAATACTACTGACTGCGTTTCTTTCTTTAGGTATGCAGCACTGATAAATTACAAAGTGGAAATATGAAATGAAGGGCCCGGAGAGGGAGTGATTGGCGCTTCGGCTCCACAGTTCCGGGGTCCTGGGTTCGAATCCTCCTGTGTGGAGTTTTCATGTTCTCTCTGGGCCTGCGTGGGTTTTCTCCAGGTACTCTGATTTCCTCCCACGTTCCATAAACATGAATGGTAGGCGAGTATAACTCTAAATTGCCCCTAAGTATAAGTTTGAGTGTGATTCGAATTAATTAGCACTCGCAAGTGACGCCGGACAACCATGCAGTGCTGGAAGACATATTTTAACACTTAAACAATATGCTGTAGCTCTCCGCATTATCATAAGTTTGTTCTAGATTCTTCCCTTGCCACCTCAACCCCCTTCACTCCCAGGTGTGGCAGCACCCCTTAAGCTCCGCCTCTGATTGTATGCGTTGTTTGCAAAGTCATCTTAAAACCCATAAGCACAACTGTCCCAGCATTTTCATTTTGTCATGTGTCGTGTCTTTAAAATTTAAAAAATGAGCTAAGATGTTAAATAACGCTACAATAACAATTCAAGTTAGCCTGCGTTGACCCTAAGTATTATCAATGAAAAAACGTATCTCTCTGTAAAACAGAAATAGTAAATATATAATGTACATCCCTAAATGTACTTGAAAATATCACATTAGGCTGATTTTATCAACCTATTTTTGTGTCAGGCTAGTCTTCATAAGTATCACAGCTTGTATAAGGCATAGTCCATCTATGTTAACATAGGAAAACGTCATCCATCCATTTTCAACACTTCATGTTCTTCCCGTGAGCTATCCTAACTGACTTCAGGGGAAAGGCAGTCTCCACTGAGTCAAAATTGATCCCCCGCTGCCTGCACCAAAGTCAAGTGAAACCCTCAGCAACAAGGCAAACTTAATGAGGCCAAAATGTATGTTTTCAGTGTGGAAACTCAAACAAGCATGGAGGCCACATGCAAATTCCAGGGAGAAGGGCATTTAAACCTAGGCCAAGTTTTTTAAGTTTTTTTTTATAATGTGTCATATCACACCACCTTTGCCTCCTGGTCATGAGGGCATGTTTCCTCGCACAAAGCTCCATTCATGACTTCGGCACGCAGATCAGAGGGAAGCAGGGATCTGGCTCTGTAAACAAAGGGGCCAAACAGATCCAAGCGTGCATCTTCCTGATGCATTTGAAATGAGAGTTCAATCAAACACACATGCAAGGAGTCTTTCAAAGCAATATGTCACTTCAAGTGAAAATACAGATTCGGTCCTTATTGGCAGTCTTTACTTCATTTGATCTCATTATTGCTATGCAGAAGAAGTCTCTAAGTTGTGGGAATCAACAATCAGAGTTTCTTTAAATAAATCACTGTAAACACATTAAAATGAATTCTTTACTAAAATTATGCCTTTCTTTTTGAACGGGGTGTAATGGTGTCAAAATTGCCATTTACACAATCTGGAATTTGACTGCAAAGTCGGTTGTGGAGTGAAGTTTGGGCTTAGAAAAAAAGCACGAAAAAATTCTTCCTATCTATCTGGAGGATTAGACACAAACCAAGAGGAAATTCCAATGATGACTTCTGTCTCGTTCCCAAGTGGCCCTTATAAATCATGCATTATATGGACAAAAGTATTGGTAGAGATGTTTTTGTTTACAAAAGAAACTTATATTGATAGAAAATACGGTGTCGGCATCTACTTTGCAGAAACAACTGTTTCCACTCAGGGAAGAGATAAATTACATTATTATGTATTTTGGAATTTGAGTGTGCAAGTTTTTAGTGATTCACCAGAACGTTGGGTCAGAGGTCACAGACTGTTCTGCAGCTGACTTCTGACTCTTGCCGAAACGAAAAGGGCCAAATTGATTCAGGAGGAAGATATTAGGGTCAATCAGTGTCAGGCCGTGTATTTGGTACGTAGACCTTTATTGGGGATTAGCTCGACATCTGAATACCACCACTATCACTTCAACTACAAAAAGTACACAAACCACAATATTTTTCAAAACGCAACTGTTATCAAGTGCCATTCTGAATTAATTTTCATCTACAAACATGTAAATGAATAAAACATGATTTTATCACAAATACTTCATACATCATCCCTCATCTCATCTCATTTTCTGAACCGCTTGATCTTCATTAGGGTCGCGGGGGGTGCTGGAGCCAATCCCAGCTGTACCCTGAATCGGTGGCCAGCCGATCGCCGGGCACAAGGAGACAGACAACCATGCACACTCACACCCATACCTAAGGACAAATTAGAGTGTACAATCAGCCTACTATGCATGTTTTTGGAATGTGGAAGGAAACCCACGCAGGCCCGGGGAGAAGTTTTTTTGTATTTTTTTTCCGAATATGGGATTAAATAAAGTTCTAACCTAACATGCAAACTCCACACAGATGGACATGACCTGGATTTGAACCCAGGACCCCAGAGCTGTGAGGCCGACGCGCTAACCACTCGTTCCACCGGGCCGCCTGCCTTTATACATAAGAGAAACTAAATGTATTTATGTGTACACTTCAGTTGCGTTTTGGTAGCAAATGTTAGCAATTTTATTCTGAACAATCAATCAGAAGAGGAATTATGCTAACATCTCCTTGTGAAAACAACTTTGAAACCTGATTGGCAAAAGAAACAGTCCCGTAGCTAATGAAGCCTATGTCACATTGGCGAGCACTGCAAATTTTGAAGGACTGAAATGGCCGCACGTAAGATTGGAGGAAATAGATCTAACATAGACCCGCACGTAAGATTGGAGGAAATAGATCTAACATAGACCCGCACGTACTGGAAAATCTTCCATCAGAAAGCTCCTCTTCCATTGAAAGATTTTGTAAAAAAAAATCAAAATAAATCAACAAGGGCTGACTCTAGAGGTGGCGGTGTAGTTCCCTTTGGAAAGAGTGCATTCAGCAAAAGCACCTTATTTGTCCGTGCCTCACATACCTGGAACTCAATACCAATTACCATACGTGAACTCCCGTCACTAAACCTCTTCATCAATCATCTTAAAGCCTGGCTGTTAGACGAACAAAATTGCGATCACAACGCTGTCTAAAACTGTGCTACTTGTGCGTGAGTGTGTGTATGTGTCATCGTTTACCGTCAACCTGCACAAGGGACTAAAGATGAAAATTATCCTTCAGCTACAATCTTACATACCGTATTTTCACGACTATACGGCGCATCATATTTTTAGCCGCAGTGTCAGTAAGGAGTGCTATTTCTGTATTTTACACACACAAAGGACGCACCGTTTTTATAGACGCAGCCAGGCATGGCAAAACATACACCAGCTTAAACATACACGCTACACCCACACGCTAAAAAAAGGCAACGGAAGCAAAACTGAGTTCGGTTGTATTTTATTTAGCCATTTTACAATGTACTCTCGTCATCATCACCCACAAATCCATCAAAGTCCTAATTTTCTGTGTCCGAATTGAACAATTGTCCAAATGAGTCATCGAAAACGCTGAGTTTTATACGTTCGTCCAGGCGGCCACAATCCATTCGCAAATAGTAGCTAGCTAGTAGCTAGCGTAACTATTCCAACGCTGTCTTCCATGCTTCATAAAGCTGTGTTGACGTTGATCGCCAGGCCACAATCCATTGGGTGTATTGACAAAAGAACTATATATCCCAGCAGTCACTGTGCAGTACTTTTTCCACGGGAAAATAGTAGAGTCGGGGGCTGCTTGTCGTAATTGTGAGAGTTGTAGAAGATGGTGTACCCTATCGACTGATTTATTTTATTTTATCGTGATAACAATTTTAGTATTGGTCCATATATAAAGCGCACTGGATTATAAGGCGCCCTGTCTATTTTGGAGAAAATTTAAGACTTTTATTTGCGCCTTATAGTCGTGAAAATACGGCATTTACATATATATGTTCTTTAAAATGAATAAGTTCATTAATATGTGCTGTCCCTTTATTAAATAAATCAAACTCAAGCAGTGCTGCTGCCCAAAATTAAAACGTTAGTAACTAATTATTGTAAATGCATTAGGAGATGCTACAGCCCACAAATGACAGAGGAAGAAGAAGTGGGTGATGTCTACTTTGCAAGATGCAGACTCACAAACTGGGCTAGCTGCCCGATGTAGTGTTAAAGGCACACAAGCACACACACTTTTGACACACTGACACACTTGCTGCGCTTGCTATACCCGCAGACGGCGCAGCGCTGCACTGCTGCAGTAAAAGACAAAGCTGACCAATTTGCAACCTTTTTCCTCAGACATGTCTGAGTGTGACCCTATCACATCTAGGTTTTTTAAGCATGTGTGCCAATCAGGGGACAAATCTAAAAGACCCAACCCAAAGCAGGTTTTCTTCACTGTTCTTGTCTGTGTTGTAAAGTGATTGGTTGTTTTAGTCTCACATATTCCTAATAATCATGCCGCATTTTGGGAGTATAGAATAATGAGATGAAAATCATGAGGTGCATACTGAATATGCTGCTGATAAAGGACAGAGGAAGGAATGCGGATTAAGATGGAGAGCTGTTGAAGTGAGCCATTTCCCCAAAGAAATGCCATTATCACAGCTGGTGTTTCTATTGATTGCATTGACTCTTTTCATAGCGGCACTTGGCCGTCTCCACACTTCTCTTCTTTGCGTCATATGGACTTGGGTCATGTTTCCACACAAGGGAGAAAACAGACCATCTCATAGCGAAAGCAATGCATTCTTAAAGATAAAAATCAATGCAGACTTTTGGAAAGTGCAGTACATCTTTGCCACCAGAGTTTGAATTTGGTGAAGTTTTTTCAGCATTTAAAATTAGAACTGAATTTTTGGTACTCGAACGTTTCGTCGAAAGACGTTTGGTCCCCGGACGTTTGGTAGAACGGACGTTTGGTAGAACGGACGTTTGGTAGAACGGACGTTTGGTAGAACGGACGTTTGGTAGAACGGACGTTTGGTAGAACGGACGTTTGGTAGAACGGACGTTTGGTAGAACGGACGTTTGGTAGAACGGACGTTTGGTAGAACGGACGTTTGGTAGAACGGACGTTTGGTAGAACGGACGTTTGGTAGAACGGACGTTTGGTAGAACGGACGTTTGGTAGAACGGACGTTTGGGAGAACGGACGTTTGGTAGAACGGACGTTTGGTAGAACGGACGTTTGGTAGAACGGACGTTTGGTCGCCGGGTTGTTACTGTTGAAACCAGCTCTCAAAATTATAATCATGAGAGAGAGTGAGTTTAATATCTAAATATCTAATATCAAAATATCAACAGTAAACTCTGTCATAATTTGACAGCAAGCGAACCCGGCGACCAAACGTCCGTTAAACGTCTGTTCTACCAAAAATCCGGTCGACCAAACGTCCGGTCGACCAAATGTCCGGTCGACCAAACGTCCGGGGACCAATCGTCCGGGGACCAAACGTCTTTCGACGAAACGTCCGGTCACGGAATTTTTTTGTCTCCAAAACTTCAGTCACAAACATTCAGATGCTTGTGAGCATGAATGGTTGTCCGTTTCATTGTGCCATGCGATTGACGTGCAACCAATTTGGGGTGTCCCCTGGCTCCAGCACCCCCCACAAACCCTTGTGTGGATAAGTGGTACGGAAGATGATTGAATTAATAATATTCAGAGGCAAAAAAATCAGTTGTGAACATTTAGTTGCTTGAAAGTCAGTTGCCAAGCAATCTTGTGTAAAAAAAACGGGGAAAAATATGTGACAAAAAAGTCAGTTGCGAAGAAAATCATTTCCAAAATGAAATCATTTGTAAAGAATTCCATTGCAACATCCTGGTCACCAGAGAGGACTCCAATAGTGCAGTGGTCTGTATGGCCTGCCCTCATTGTGGTGCCTTGGGTTTGATTCCTGCATGGGATTTTGTCAGAAAGGGCGTAAAACCTGGGTGTCAAATACAACAGATGGTTCTACGGTTTTGCCCTGGCAACCCTTGATGGGATAAGCCAAAGGTCCATCAGCTGTACGTGTAACCGGAGAGAACCAATCGATACCCATTTTATTACAACACACTGTGACCTTTTAATTTTTCAACTTGTCTAACTTTTAATGTACTTTTAGTTAGCATACCCACGGTAGAATTAGTTTAGCAAATGACCTTTGTAGCAATTGTTTTTTTGTGCTTCTCCGTGGGATGACTCCAATAACCTTGTGTTTGTCACATGACCAGTGGATCAAGTTTAACGTAACTTAATTGCCTGGATTTGACTTTTTTTTTGCAATTGAATATTTTGTTAATGAATTTTTGCCACAGAACATTTGTGCAACACAATTTTTGCTACTGATTTTTTGGCGACTGAATATTTGCAGCAGAGATTTTATAACTGAATCTTTTTGCCAATTTTTTTTTTCTAGCTCTAGTTTCGTAAAATAAATTTTAACGGGTAAATTTTGACATAGAATACAATGCAATGTTAGAATTTCAATGCCCCCCAAAAAGCCTTAGACATTTAAATTCAAACTCCTATAACACATATTTACTTGCCTACTGTCTAAAACTTAATTAAAAAATAATCCATCTATAGTCTCTTACAGAAGAAGTATATCCTTCACATTTTAAAAAATATTTGGTCATATTTTTTCAGTGTATAACACTGATTACATGACATTTTGTTGTATGTAGTAGTAGTCAGTGTACAGCTTGTATACGTGTGTAAATGTATACACACTTATTCATATCTAAACATCTGGCAGCAAAGTTGGTATAAATGGTGGTGATAAAAGTCATTTCTCCTCCCGGTTTTCATGTGATTCATTAGTTTTACAAGTACAAATGGAATGTGTTTGATTATTATTCAGAACATTACTAGATGCATTTTTCTCTATTTTGGTCAACTGAAGATAATACTTTTTTTTTAAAAGTATCGCAAATGGTTGCTTTGATGATTATATTGGGCACTGATCCACGTATTTATGGAATTAAGATGTGAAAACTTCTTTGTACAAAGATGTTAGAGGACTTTTTAAAGTTGAGGTGGCCATATGCCTGTGTGTGTCTGTCATAGCGCAATCACAAAGGAATGTGCGTTTAACTTAGGAGTATTTGGACACACAGCTGCAGCCCAACCAAGTGCCTTCTCTCCGCCAACAAAGAGCTGGAAGCCAGAGCAACTGGGTTACTCCTCACATTTGCCATTCTCCCCAGGAGCCCTCAGGTCAAAGGTCATAATGGAGCAGTGTGTGTGCTTCAGCCTGGCCGCTCCACCCCCAGCTTGGCTTGTTGTCATGACAACAGTAAGGCGGCAACGACAGAGCATTCCCCCCTGTTTAACACACTAGGAAGTGTGCGTGTGTCTGGCCTGCAGCCGTCGGCAATATGTAGGTCAGTCAACGGGGATGTGAGCTGCGATCATCAATGTGTATGTGTATGTGTTCTCGTGGATCATACGTTGAACACGTGGACATAAACGTTTTTATGTAGACAAATTATGTGTGAATAACTGAGCATGATATAAGTGAGATGAGAGATGGCTTTTACCCTAGTGCACATGTGTCAAAGTGGCGGCCCGGGGGCCAAATCTGGCCCGCCGCATCATTTTGTGTAGCCCGGGAAAGTAAATCATGAGTGCCGACTTTCTGTTTTAGGATCAAATTAAAATGAAGAGTATAGATATATATTACATTTTCTGATTTTCCCCCTTTTAAATCAATAATTATAATTTTTTAATACTTTTTTTCTGTTTTTAGTTCAAAAATTATTTTGTAAAATCTAAAAATATATTAAAAAAACCTAAAATAAACATTGTTTTAGATCTATTAAAACTGAATATTCAGCGCTTTTAATTCAGTTCTTTTTATCCATTTATAACAAAAAAAATCTAAATATTATATCTAAAATGGTCCGGCCCACCTGAAATCAAGTTGATGTTAAAGCAGCCCGCGAACCAACCCCAGTCTGACACCCTTGCCCTAGGGTACAACAACAAACAAAAGGATACTTATGACTACAGGGGAAACTTAATCAGGATGCCACTAAAAATATCTTTTTCCTTCTCTTGACACATCCTGTCCACATGAATGCAGTGTCGTCTTTGACGCAAATATTTTCACATCCGTCCGTGTAGCGTTGCTCTGATACAATTATTTTGGCTCCCGATACCAATTTCAATATCCAAGTGCATGATATGGGCTTTACTGCTTTTTAAAATAAAACAATATATTTTAAAATGCTTTTTTTATAATACAAAAGTTCTGCATACTCACCTGAATGTAAAGTATAATCCTTTCATGGGTTGGCCAGACATTGCTTAACTCATACGTCATTTTAGTGTCGGATACTGCATTCGTTCATTTGCCCCGCCGTCCATGGCAACCATCAAATATCCTTTATTACAATAACTATGAAGAGTAGTGCAAAACTACATTGACCACACATTTTTAGTGACCTGTGGTTGTGTAAAAACATATAAATAACTGAGTATGAATACTGTTGCACTCAAATATAGTATTATATATCGGATTGGATGTCTATCAGTAAAAAAAACAATTTAAAATCACAAAAGAAAGATGAAGAGAGCTGCATGATTGGACGTCGACTCAACATTGCTGGTGATTTTTTTTCATATTCTTTGTTTTTCTAATTTCCATTATTCTATTGGATAAATATTAACTCAGACCTGCTCCAAATTATGTATTTTATATTCCTTATCACCATGTATTAGCCTCCATTTGAGACGGGAATAGATGTTGTGTATACATTTTGGAACATCATCATGATTTGGAGAGGTGTAATAAATTGTATAAATCCCCACTGGCTCAAATATCGGGATTCAATCATTTCAGTCTTCACCTTATTCTCATTTTACAATGAATATAGTATATACCAGTCTCTAACATTGAGTTTAATGGCGCTCCCGTGTGCCACCCACTGGCCACAACCATGCACTGCTTAACACAGCTTCTGTATAGAATTAGATTTCACACCACATCTGTGAATAGACAAATACAAGCAGGTGTTGTTTGCCATTACCCCCACAATGCCCCCCCCCCCCCCCACACACACACACACACACTTTGGTATAACTCACACACTCATCCAACCATTCTCTCTCTCTGTTTCTTCCCTAGTAACCCACCCTCCTATCAATTATATAATCTTTCTCTTAATTGGTTGTATGGGCTTTTGTTACAGCGGGATGAAATGTGACCGAATAATTCATAAGGACCTTGCAGACGTGCAAGAACCATTAAGTACACGATCCAGGTTTATGTTTTATTTGGACTCAAATGTAAACATGTCAACCAGATTATAAAGGTGGAAGCCATATGATATTATTAAACCATACACGATTGAAAATCCTGCTAAACTTTGACATAAAAACATCCAGTGACCTAGTTTTACTTTTGTAACCAGAGAAACGAGAGGAAAAACAAAACAAAAGTGAGATGTATTGTAAGGCGACACATGCTTTTTTGCTTCTCGCACACACGGAAACATTTAGTTTCTTAGTGGGTCTCCAAAGTCTTATTTAACTAGAAAATGCATTTTCTGGAGAAAAATTGCTATGCCATGGGTCACTCCCAAATAATTTGCGGAGATTTTTCAGGTCACTTTTGGGTTAACTCGTTAGTTTTTATGGATAGAACTAGAAAACAATTTGGACATGCGGAATTATTAATGGCACCGAAGATGAGCATTCACATCCAGTCTTGCTAGTTTTAATGAATTGGATGTCAGCCATTGTCAAATGTATTGTGGATTTAAAGGCGGGAGACCGGAGGCAGAGTGGTTAGCGAGTTGGCTTCATAGCTCTGGGGTCGAGGGTTCGATCCCAGCTTGGTGCTCACTGTGTAGAGTTTGCATGTTCTCCATGGGATTGCGTGGGTTTTCTCTGGGTACTCCAGTTTCCTCCCACATTCCAAAAACATGCAGGGTAGGCTGGTTGAACACTCTAAATTGCCCCTAGGGGTACTCGGTCATTTGGTAGCCGGTCTTTTGGTCGCCCGGAAGGTTATTGATAATTACCATTAAAATTGTTGCTCAAATTCCCTAAATACAAACTGCGAATTATTATTTAGTCATACTTAATTCCCTATTAATTATTAGGCTGAAGAAAAGCTCCAAATTTCCCGTACTTTTATTGTGTTTTGTTGGAGAACTTGTTAAGACCCTGAATGACGTTCCTTCCTAAGGGGACAACTCATGTACATACAAACTCTTATACACTCACACGTCCGCTCAGTGAAACTGCTCAGGGCCATTGTTGGCTTTTATTGATGCATAGACCGTGTTGTTTTAGCTTGTTTTGGTCGCCGGTCTTTTGGTCGCCCGTTGTTTGGGTCCGGGCGCCCAAAAGACTGCGATCAAAAGACCAGCGACCAAAAGACGGCCACCAAAAGACCGGCGACCAAAAGACCGGCGACCAAACGACCGCACATGGCCCCTAGGTATGAGTGTAACCATGAATGGTTGTCCGTGTCCTGGTGCCCAGCCAATTGCTGGGCACCGATTCAAGGTGTCTCCCACCTGAAGTACAACGACCCTTGAAAAGATAAGTGGTTTAGAAAATGAATGAATGATCGATTTCAAGGTTTCTACAGGTCACCCCCTGTTAATAGCGGGTATTTCCTTTACTATTGGAAATGTAAGTTTTTTCCCATTGGAAATTTATGGCCCTTTTTATGGAAAACCCCAAATGTCATGGGGGGAAAATCGAAATAAAACCTCTCTCATGTTAAATTTTGGAACTTTTCAAGGTTTAACTCACATGTGTCAAAGTGGCGGCCTGGGGGCCAAATATGGCCCGCCGCATCATTTTGTGCGGCCCGGGAAAGTAAATCATGAGTGCCGACTTTCAGTTTTAGGATCACATTAAAATAAAGAGTATAGATGTATATTAAATTTCCAGATTTTCCCCCTTTTTAATATATAATTGTAATTTTTTAATCCATTTTTTCTGTGTTTTTAGTTCAAAAATCATTTTGTAAAGTCTAAAAATATATTTAAAAAAAGCTAAAATAAACATTGCTTTAGATCTATAAAAACTGAATATTCAGGGATTTTAATCCAGTTCTTTTAATCCATTTATTAAAAAAAGTCTATGTAAGTTTATCTAAAATGGTCCGGCCCACATGAAATCGAGTTGAAGTTAACGCGTCCCGTGAACCAACTCGAGTCTGAAACCCCTGGTTTAACTGGTGAGAATCGGTCAGAGCTTTTCAAAGCATTCTGACAATGAAGGCTCACCTTTTTTACGGTATTTTTTATGAGAGGAGAGTGTGTAGAGCAGCAGGGAAGTTGTGTAAAAAAAAGACAACAGTGCTAAGTAAACTCAGGAAGGGATTGGTTTAGAAAGAGAAAGATATATATAGTAATGCAAAGTGGGTAGGTACGAGGAGGTGCTTTGTAGAAGGAGGGATTTGACATCTCAACCTTTCCTTAAAAGGTAATCCACTTCAGGTAATTATTACCTGCAGTTTACAACCAATCACTGCAAAGGGTTGCTAACACCACAATCTGCGTTTACCACTCCTGATAAGACACGTTCAAAAGACATACTGAGCATACCAGAAATGTTAAATTGCCTCTTTCCTTCTGCCTGTGCCTTGCACTTTTAGACATAATGATGTTCCACTGCATACGTGGTCATGTGTGATTATGTAACAGCATGACCAGGGGAAGGAGTGTGCCTCAAACTATGTCTGCTCAGGCACAAAACTGGGGGAATCCCACAAAATTAGCTTCATTATGCTAAGTCACTGCCAAGTATGCGCTCGCTTACCATATATGAAAATAAAGAACAAGTTGTGCCTCTTTTGCAAAACAAGAGAATCCACTTTAACCCCCCCTGCTCCCCTGCAAGAGGAAGTGAATACCACAGCTTGTGCAAAGCACCTTCTCGGGAACTAGAGAGAAGCAATTGCCTTGAGATCGAAAGAGGGAAGGAGGGAGTGGTGCTTTGTTTAACTTAACACGCTTTGTGAGCCAGTATTGACACAAATTCAACCATGTCACAACTAGAGGTGTCTCAGTATATATTATATATCACCATACTTTGTATGGAAATAGGTTAATAAATTGTCCCTGCCAAGAAAATGATAGATGTTCAATTAATTTTGAATTCAAGCCCAGTCCTACCACTTTAAATAACTTGGAATGAAAGACTATGAGTTAATTTTGAGTCATCTCCTGTTGTTTTTAGGACATTTCCAGGTTGATTTTAGATCACTTGTTGCTGGTTTTGGGGCATACCCACGTCCCTTACTGTAGATTTTGGTTCACTTTTGCTGGTTTTGGGGCATACTCAGGTCACTTCCTGTACATTTTGGGTAACATTCAGTTGAATTTGCTCAAAATAAATTAGATGTCTAGACACCCATTTATTTTCAAGAATGTTGTAATAACATAGTGTCACTGAATTTATTTACAGAAATGTCGCACTGATAGTCTATGACAGGGGTAGGGAACCTATGGCTCGAGAGCCACATGATGCTCTTTTGATGGGTGCATATGGCTAAAATCTGGACACTACGTCTAGAGTCGCTTTAATCTTCAATTTTTTAATCAAACCTTTCTGCATGCATGCATCCCATTGATTAGCAACAGGGTAACAATTTTTTCAAAAGAATTCCGAGACTTTTTCTACTTTGAAAGCGATGAAATGACTAAAAATGCACGCGTTTTCATGTATTTTTACTTTTAGTAAATTCTGAGAATGGCTCTCACTGAATAACAACTGAAAATATGAATTGTTTATGGCTCTTTCTGTCAAAAAGGTTCCCGACCCCTGGTCTATGAGGAAGACATAGTTTTTTTGACAGATTTTCCGCAGCAATGCAAAAAATAAACGTTGCCTTTCCGTTTAGAAGTAACTTGTCTTTTCTCTTTAATTGTATTGTATAATATCATAGATTAATTTTCTGACCCGTGTAATAATTGTGTGATATTTGTAATTGTGATCTTTGTGTTGCAAATCATTTTATATCGGGAGAAACCTAAAGGTTCCCAGAGACAAAATTGTCCAAGAACAAATGAAATAAAAAAAATTAAAAAGGCTCAATCTGATAGGTGCAGTATCTGAGTCAGAGTTCTTGCCAAAAAGTTGCCTAAAACTTCCTTCCTCTTGAATAGAATGTATGCTGATACAGCAGTAGATGAAAGTGAATACAAAAACTGAGTCCGCCAAGATACACCTATTTCAATACCATAAAGTATATACCTGCAGACTTTTCACCTTATATGGTGCCTTATCGTGAAAGAAGTAGAAGCACCCCATAGCAAAGGGAAGGTGTGGCCACTTCACCTGAATGTATGTCGAAGTGTCATGATTACTCATAAAGGAGAGTTCAGAGGCACAATATTTTACTATGATTGTTATTTTATTTTTATTTTTTTTAAATGGACCCTTGCCCTCTACTCTTTGAGTGTCTAACTTTACAATATACTACATATTGCGTATTATATCTTATAGCACCAATATGCACCCGCACACCCACCTTGGCAAATCTTTTGATTTAAACCATCATAAAGGCCAATATTTTTTGGCACTTTCACAAGTTAATTTTTTTTATTCACCTTCAGAAGGCAAACTACACCCGTCAGCCGTAGGGCACACAGACAAAGACAGCAACTCGCGCTCACAATCACACTGCCACCGAGTGAGAATCAAACCAAGACTGCCCACATTGAACTCAAGCGGAAGTACCATTTCGCCACCGGGTGTTTTTTTCTCTCATTTTCTTGAAGTGAAAATTCCTGATACCGTATTTTCACGACTATAGGGCACACTCAAAAGTCTTATATTTTCTCCAAAATAGACAGGGCGACTTATAATCCAGTGTGCGTTATATATGGGAAAAAAATAACATTTGTCATTCAATTAGGGTGCGCCTTATAATGCGGTGCGCCTTATAGTTGTGAAAATACGGTAATTATAGTTTATTTGTTGCATCGTGTCTATTTTATACACAAAGATCTCAACTTTTTTTTCTTTTCAAGTGTGTGTGCTAAATTTAATTACATATTTTGAAAATCTTTACAATAATGGCATTTTTTTAATCAAGTAAAGATTAAGAAAGTTACAGTAGCTCACTCAAAATACCAAGCGATATCGTCTAACTTTTCAAGCAATGTGCAGCAATTGGTGCATTTACATCCATTTTTAAAGTAAGAACCTTCTTCTTCTGGAACAACTCAATTGCACATACAGCATGACCACAAACTCAGTACAAGCACAGTCACGGCGCCCAACGCAATGACGTGCACATCGTTTCATAGTCCTGAGGGGATTTGAGATTGCATCCCATGTGACCGGCCTTGCATTCCTCAAATTACTCTCATGTGACAAACTTAAAGATCTCCTTTTATGGACGTCAGATTTAACAAAAGGGTGTTGCCTTCACTCAAACGCATCCAAGTCAACAAATACATGTAGACAAGTATGCGCAGAGGTTTTGCACATCTTTACTAATTCCAACACAAGTAAAGAAAGACAAAGCAAAGGGAGCAATGACATCATCACATTGTGCAGGCTAGTCAGAGACCAGTGTGAATTTTGACCTGTTACATTTCATTGGGAGGATGACGTTAACCCTTTCAGCACCATTCACAATAACAGCCCTTCAATCATGTAGTTAATTTCTGACTTTTTGCAGAAAATTTCAACAAGTTTATCACTAGTTGTACTAATCCAATTGAACATTTTCCACTTCAAATGGATTGGACGTCTAGTTAAAAGCTAAAAAGCAACTTCTTTCACCCTTTGAACAAGCTAACAGAATCTAATAGTATTAGCTTTAACTTGAACCACTTAAAAATGTCATCAAAGCCTTATTTTCAATAGATAACACAGCACATTCCAAACCACAACAACACAATGTTCTACTGAAATATTGCAACATTGACTTCAAACACGGCTTAACTGTAAAAGATTTTTTGGGGAAAAAGTATTGTTGTAAAAACACTGTCATAAATAGCAATATTTAAACTGGGTTTTCTGTCCTTGAAAGTTCATGTTGTTGTGACATTGATACCAATGGGCGTCCAATACTTTTGGACTGGGAGGGCTGTAAATGCTTCCACCCCTCCCAGTCCAAATGGATTGGACGTCTATCATTGTAAATGACAGTTGATTCATATAAAACATTAAAGCCAAATAAAAGGTGTTAAGGATGTTGGTGTGTTCATTTAGTTTGTGTGTTGTAAATTGTAATTGGACAAAGTTACAAAGTAAAAACTGCAAGTAGGGTTCATTGATCACCATCAGTGGTAGCCAATAGGTTAATGAGTGAGAAAGAGACTTTGGATCATGTGAAGGATGATAAGTCATGAAAAGAGTGCAACATGAGTTGAAAAAGAAAAGAAAATGTTGGAATGACACGCTGTGTGTCAGGGCGCGGGTTCTCAACTTCCCCTTAGTCAACTTCCTGCCTCTTCTGCCACCGCTGTCATTTCCTTATATGGCAAGCAACGACAGCCAATGAAAGAAAAGCAGCCTGGGCCAACGACAACCAATCAGAGCGGAACATTCTGTTCATTCAAACTGCACAGAACCGCAAACGAAAAAAACTGGCGTTGCTTTTACTGATACGTTCACAGTCCTTGGGATTCCAGGAAATTTCTTTCTTGCCCATAGTTGCAGCTATAGTATATTTTTTTCTTCACATTGCCCATTCTGTGTAATAAAAACATATATTCTGTGAATATTTACTTATTTATTATTATGTGAATATTTACTTATTTATTATTACTTACTGAAACAAAACTCAAACCCTAAAGATGGTTTGTGGGGGACTTTACAGTATAAAAAAGTTGAAAGTGTCATACATGAATTCATCAAGAACATCAAACACCAAAGAGTTTGATCAAAAACATCAGAGTGATGCGTCACACAGACATGAAAGAATGAAACAGGTTTCTTTGTACACCAAATATTATTTAAGCTATTCACTTCTCGTGCGTTCGTTCTCATTCTCAATTCCAGTGACACTCAGGTCGTCAACTTTTTCCTGCTATCATCCCTTCAAGCCCTCAATTGAGGTAAGATGGCTGGAATTTTTTAATGCTGTTGCTGGTTTTTTTGTGTGTGTAAAACTGGACTCCTTTTTAGTATTCTGAAATTATGTAATATAGTATCTATACGTGTTTTTACACAATTTTAGAATTAAATAAAAGTTACACTAATGAAAGAGAAGTCCTGTAATGTAATGTTTTGAATTGAATTGAAAGCTTTTTTTGGTTATTATACAAGTATAATGTAATGTGATGTAAATGAAAGCATCTGCTCTTGGGCCTGTTTTGATTGGTGGATTGTGTCATGTGTTGGTTTGTGTTGCTGATGTGAAAGATCAGAAAGTTACAATACATTTTTGCTGATCTCATATGCAAGTATGTAATGAAAATACTAGCATGTGAAATGTATTTTTGAAATATTGTATGCTATGGAGTATGATGGAGTTTGATAATTGTGGAGGTAAACTCATTGGCTGCCATAATTTGAGTTTTTAAGATGATAGTTGATTACGGGTCATGTCTGGTACTCCCATTTCTTTTTGCCGTTGGTCCGCAGATGACCACAAAGTTGTTAGACACTTGAAGTTGGCAATACGATCCTGTATTTTGATTGCTTGCAATTGTTTTCGGAACCAAGGCTTTTAAAACTCTGCGTGTGCTTATTATGTTTGCTTGCTACAAAAATGTAGGTCCGGTTCCTAAAGCATGTGATCATTAGGTCATAATAGTCATATTGTATAATTGTAAAATTTCAAAAAGGGCTGAGTAGCTTTGGTATAATTATCTGTTAAGATGCTCTTGTCCAGTTTTAATCTTGAGTATTCAGACTTAAGTGGTTTCTTTGATGTACGACATAAGAGATTTGTTGGAATCCTTGATCTGAGCTATTGGTGTTGCAGTGGGGGTATAGTTTGGGGTTGTAGATCAAATTGGGCTGTAAATGGGAAGATAATCCAATAGTAGGAAGGGAACTACAAGCCAGCTGGCAGACGCACACACACACACACACACACACACACACACACAGCTGGTAACTGCCCTGTGCCTTGGAGTAAGACTATCGCCGTGGTGACCCACGGATCAATGACGCTGCAGATAACCAAGCTATTGGCTGTTTCATGAAAGGCTGGGCAGAAATGAAGGGGGAGGTGACAGGAAGGGGTCTGCAGATGCTGCATAGTGAATGACGTTTCCCTGCAACTACTAGGCACAGATGGCAAACAATAGGTGACTCGGTTGCTTTGCATCTGGCTTTGAGTCTGCTTATTTTGCAAGATTGAAGAAAAAAATTCTGATATAAAACCTGCGAGTCAGTGTTTTGATGAATCACTAGCCTTAAATCTGATTAGTGTTGTGCTTTTTTTGTCGTTATTACAAATATAGGGTGGCAATTTGCATTGTACCTTGTGACATTTTTGAGTAACAGTCTTTGAGGCATCGTTGTATCCGGACACCATATTTGGTTTGCTAAAGTATGGATGTATTCAATTATTTGTTATATAAAGCACAAGTCACCAGATATTTGTTGCCTTGTGAGATTTTTAAGTAACAGTCTTTGATGAATCTTTGTATCCGGACACCATATTTGGTTTGCTAAAGTATGGATACTCAATTTTGTTGTTGTATAAAGCATGGGTCACCAATGTCATGTCTTTTATCCTATTCTTGATCGTGCATTTTGGCTACAATTATCGGTGCAAGACCCCCTAGTCATTTGTATTGTCAAGTATGGCCTACATAGGGTAGGGTTCTCAAAAATATGAAAAAGTATTGCTAATGGGCCAGTGTTTGATCATTCACTGCCACCCTCCCACTTCAAATGCATTCAATGTCTACAAGTGATAGTTGTTTAAATAGGTTTAATGTAGTTTTTAAGAGATGTATGTTCATCTATCATTGTAAACCAATGTTAATTTATGAAACAAAATTAAAGATGTTTTGGCATAGAAAGCTTGTTAATGTGTTTTCTAAGGATTCAGGGTTGTAAGTGTTCATTGTACAAAGTTATTGTGTGGTCAATGTAAAACAGCTTTGCGTTATAGCACGTCTGGTTTGTCTGTCGCCATGGAGTGAATGGAGTCATAAAATATAAAGTGTATTATGGAGTGATCTTCTACATAGCAGAAAACTCCACTTAATACATAAGTTGTAAGAATTGATCAGTGTGCCTTTAGGCGCTTTAGTTTCTTAAGACAGAAACCTATAGCAGGGAGTGGCAATGATTGTGTGGACCAACTTGGCTGACAAGATGGTCGGTTTTGCTCATTGGACTTACACTGATGATGTCATACAAAGGTGTTGCAACACATTTTTTCAACTCACTAGCAAACCATTTTTTTGTGGGAACTGCATTGTATTTAGCTTGATACATTTCTTTGTGTCTGTCTGCCTTCATGTGGGTGTTGTCATTATAGATATATTATTATATATATATATTGTTTGGCTGACGTGGGTCAGCACAAACCCAGGCTTATTTTGCTGTCAGAATGCAAGCACATGCACTGTCATCAGAACAGGCTTGTGCTTATTATTGGCTGCTGCCCTTTGAGTTGCACACTCATATAAACACACGTGGTTCGGTGCATAGTTACTCATTGACTTGTTATTTACACAACAGCTGAGCGATCACCTGCCAATTGAATAGAATTATCAAGTTATAAAATTTACGTACCATTAGTTTGCATATACTAATATATTGAGTTTTCTTTTAGGTTGTAGTTGATCAGGTGTATTGGTTTGTAAATGGTTTTTCATTGGTTTCGGAGTTGAAAATTGAATGGTCATCGTCGCATTGGTCATTGATCACATTTCAAGGACGTGTGTAAAGTAGAGTTGTCAAAAGTATCAAAGTATTGATACTTAAATGTTGTTTTAGATATGATTTTTGATTGCAAAAGTTAAGAAACTCAATTGTTTTTTTGCACTCCTAAAGGTTGCCTTGAAATTTTGTTGTTATGGGATAAATTTGATTTTGCACTAGTAACAGTCATTGATGATATTTTTGCATTTTCCCTGTTTAAGTTATTGGTTGACAGTGATTGGGCAAAATGATCATTTCACTTTGCCAGGGTGGGGCCTACTGTCAAAAAGATTTGGGTATCTACTGCTATCAGGATGATCATTCGCACCCAGTCCTCCCATTTAAAATGATTTCAATGTCTTTTGTTGTCAATAGCTGGGACTGAAATATTCATGTTAGGGCACTCCGTTGTTAATTTTAACCTAGGTATCAGTCACTTTCTGTTCCTTTTATCATTTAAGGGCATTCTCTGCTCACTTCTTTAATTTGGAGGCATTTTCAGAGTCACTTTCTTTTTATTGTAGGTCATTTTCTATTGATTTTGGGCCTTAACAGGTCACTCTTTGTTCATTTCGGGTCACTCTTTAATGATTTTTTTCTTTTTTGGCAAAACTAATGATCACCATGGAGATGCACTAAATAGTAGTTAAAATGTAGTTAAGTCAAGTGTTTTTTTCTCATCAAAAATATTGTTGAGTATTCCATGTTTTTTTCAAGTATAGATATCGAGTTGAAATTTTTAGTATCCAACAACAGTAGTCGAAATTATTGTGTAAATGTGATATTCTGATATAGCGTATCTACCCCTTGTTGTTTTAGAGTGTGTCCCAAGTTATGTTGGCAGTCAGGTTGTAAATACACACATTATTATGACATGTGAGATGCATCCGCTCAGGACACTGTGCCCAACACTTGGTTGGATAAAATTACCTTTAAGAGGTGTTGACAGCACACCACTTGGGCTGAGGAGCTAGCCACATACAAATAGCATGCATATCAAAAGTCCTTCTCCCTTACACTCACCTACAGGTCATTTAACACGTTGATTAAGTAACATTATTAAATTCTGTCACAGGGACCATGCATGAGTCAGTCACCACTCATTTCCAAGGAAAACCTCGGGGCACTCCCTCTTGACTAGTTAAACATTTCCCAGCCAATCCTCTTTATTCTTTTACAGCAGCAACATGGAGGAGAAATTATTTTCTGAGTGTCATTGAGATTTATCACAAGTTAATTTAATAGAATCCTAGTAAAATGTGAGGTAGGAGTATTAGAGTAGTGGGTGAACTCTTGCTTTTATGGCCTCTAAATCAATAAGTCGTCCTGATAGACCTTTGGATATCCGTAAACTTTCACTTTTCTAGCAGGGTTTTCAAAAGTACCAAAAAGTATCGACATTTCTTTAGTGAAATTTTGTATCCAGATACAATGTTTGATTGCAAAAGTATCAGTATTCAGTTCTTTATTTTTGTACTAACACAGGTCGCCAGATATTTGTTGGCAAGGGGTAAATTTGATAGTAATGGAGGCTATTTTAGCATTTTCCTTGTTAACTCATTGCCTGCCATTGACAGCGCCAGATGTCCAGTTCATTTTGACTGAATGGCTTAATTTCTTTACTAGTATTGGTAAATGTGGGAGTTGTTGCAATTTAGTAAGAGGAAGTGGAAGTGTTAAGAGGAGGAAGAGGTGGAGATGCTTCTCGCCTCAACTTTAAAGGGTTGCATTCTTTAAATGTATTGGTTGGTGTGTCATAAGTGGAGGGGTGAAGCTGACATACCAGATAGAGCAGGAGGGTCTCAGACTTAAAATTGGTTGGATGAATATAATATTTGTCTTTAATGTGAATATACATACCCAAGTAAGCAAGCAAGGAGTGGCCTATATATGTACATAGTTGGGTTGTCAAAAAGTATTGATGCTGAAATGTAGAAGATATTGGATTGCAAAAGGGAACTGTTTGTTTTTGCACAGGTCACCAAAAATGTGTTGTTATGGGGTAAATTTGATTTTGCTCTATTCTTAGTTGTTTTGGGAGGATGATTTTGCAATTTCCTTATTTGTTCATTTGCTCCTTACAGTAAAAATGAATACGACTTCTAGTGCAGTCTATGGTACTGAAAAATAATTAATTCATTGGCTGCTAGACGTCCAATCCATTTGCAATGGAACAACTCTTTTTTTGGGAGTATCAATCTTGAGTTGGAAAAATTTAGTATATGTGTATCATGCTAGTAAATTAGTGTTGCTGTGCCTCAGACTGGTCTCACAGCAGCTTTGCAAAAGTGCACAAGTAACATCAGCATCACGTCATGTAAATCTGGTGATTCAGACAGCATTTATGTAATTGATCACTATGTTCAGTCTTTTCCATCTAAATATGAAAGACCTTTTTTCATTCTTGTGACACGTTATGCGTGACTTGCTTTAAAGTGTAAACTCCTCTTAATCGAGGGATTACGTTTGCTATGTTCTCGAATCAATCCATTTCCCACTTTATTTTCTTCAATCCTTGAACGATGATGGCCTCCCTGTTCTCGCCCTCAAATCGCGAGCGTTCAGTGCAGCGCGGCGTGCACGCGACGTGCCCAGTCCATGACGCTGGACCAATCAGAAAGCGCGATTCCCAAAGTTTACCTTATATGGCATGAGCCGGGGCACGAAGGCGGTATAAAAGCCCGCGCCCTCCTCTTACTGATTCACTTTGAGCATCATCACGCGCAGCTCGTGCGGGATATCATTTGCCTGAAACCACTTCCCTGAAAGAAAAAACAAAAAAAACACCCAAAGGTAAGCAAAGTCAACTAGTGTTCATTTTAAATATTTATACAGCCTTTTTGCCTTTGTGCTAAATATTTTAAACTGATGACATGTAGTAAGTTTGACAACTAAATGCTACCACGAGGATCTATTGTCTGAGTAAGATGTCAACTTCCTTGATATGAACCTTTGAAAAATAGTTGTATTTTTCCTTGCGATTTAATATTTTGTCTACTGTGAGCTTATCGGCCTGCTTTAGCAGGCCTTGGCGTCGCTCTTCTCAATCAGCCATGTAACCGGCTTATGCTGAGTGCAACCTTGTGAGTTGCGCTTAACTGTGGCTTAGTGTGTATTTACCGTCGTACACTTGCAGGCAACCAGTCTGGGGTAACTACGGCTTAATGATTCTTGTCGAGCAAGGTGCTTGTTAATTGAGCTTGAATGTCTGGATCCCTTTGTGCGCGCTGCAGTGGGGTGTGACCTACTTTAGCATGTTAGCTTAGCGCCGCCATCGTGCTGTCTGCCACCGCCCTTCATTCAACTTGCTTCGATTCTTCCAGTTCCGCTTCCTGGTTCCTCTGTCTTAACCAATAATAAAATAAGCATTTTCTACAATAAAAGGCGACATGAAATTAATTAAAAATAATAATAAAAGCTTTTAGAAGCTACAGTAAGACTTGACTAATCACATAATGAGCATGACTCAGGGCAGCCGGTGCCGTAGGCTACCTAAGATGGCGTCAGCGGTTAAAATATGTACTTCCGAATGCCAATAAGTAAAGATTGCTTGCAAGTGACTCCCTCCCTCCCAAAAAGATAAGGCAAAGAGCGTGAGGTCGGAACAATGGACGAGAGGGAGTGGTCGCCGCAGTACGAGTTGACTGCTCTCAGTATTCTACCGCCCTGGCTATGCGCCATGGCGCCGGTAGCGGTAAAGCTGCTCAAAACCCGAACTATGCCCTTATATGGTAACAAGAGCACACAGCGCCACTTCCTTTTGTCTGGCCATAAGGAATGTGACTCGCGCACTCCCCCTAGTGGCGCCTCGCGTCATTTGTTTTACGCAACCAGGAAGTCAGTTGTGACAATTCAGGAAGCCCTTTAAGTTGATCTTGTTCCTTTTCTTTTTAGTTTAGCCATGGCTGAAGATGAAATTGCCGCACTTGTTGTTGACAACGGATCCGGAATGTGCAAAGCCGGATTCGCCGGAGATGATGCTCCCCGTGCCGTCTTCCCCTCCATCGTGGGTCGCCCCAGACATCAGGTGAGAAATGGCTTTTTACCTAATATATATTTGTTTTAAAATACTTTTTATTTTACATTGGTAGTAATTATTTTGGGTTCTTGCAGGGCGTGATGGTCGGCATGGGACAGAAGGACAGCTACGTTGGGGATGAAGCCCAGAGCAAGAGGGGTATTCTGACCCTGAAGTACCCCATTGAGCACGGTATTGTGACCAACTGGGATGACATGGAGAAGATCTGGCATCACACCTTCTACAACGAGCTGAGAGTTGCACCTGAGGAGCACCCTGTCCTGCTCACAGAGGCCCCCCTGAACCCCAAAGCCAACAGGGAGAAGATGACCCAGGTATGTACACTGGAGTAATGTAGGCATAGTCTTCATTTCTTCTCTCTCTATTTTGGTCTCATTTGCCTTCCTCCCTCTCTCCAGGATCTCTCAATGAGATGATCTGTCATCAACAGGTCTCTTGACTGTCTTTTCTTCCCTTTGCTTTAAAATAGATTGACATGCACCAGTGTGAAGGAATGTTGACTTTCTGCACCTTTTTTCTACTAACTTCAAGCTGATTCTTACCATCAATGCATGTCAAAATGCAGTGGTCACTGAAGGTTATGAAAAGATCTTGTGCAGAGTTGTTAAAGTGTTGTCTTCTGCCCCACAGATCATGTTTGAGACCTTCAACACACCCGCCATGTACGTTGCCATCCAGGCTGTGCTGTCCCTGTACGCCTCTGGTCGTACCACCGGTATCGTCATGGACTCCGGTGATGGTGTGACCCACACAGTGCCCATCTATGAGGGTTACGCCCTGCCCCATGCCATCCTGCGTCTGGACTTGGCTGGCCGTGACCTCACAGACTACCTCATGAAGATCCTGACGGAGCGTGGCTACTCATTCACCACCACAGCCGAGAGGGAAATCGTGCGTGACATCAAGGAGAAGCTGTGCTATGTCGCCCTGGACTTCGAGCAGGAGATGAGCACCGCCGCCTCTTCCTCTTCTCTGGAGAAGAGCTACGAGTTGCCCGACGGGCAGGTCATCACCATTGGCAATGAGAGGTTCCGTTGCCCCGAGGCTCTCTTCCAGCCTTCCTTCCTTGGTATGATCAAAGTCTCTAAAAATCCTTCCAAAATGGTGTTGCCTTGTGCACCTTTTTAACAAATGCTTGTGCTCTTAGGTATGGAGTCCTGTGGCATTCACGAGACCACCTACAACAGCATCATGAAGTGCGACGTTGACATCCGTAAAGACCTGTATGCCAACACTGTGTTGTCTGGTGGTACCACCATGTACCCTGGCATTGCTGACAGGATGCAGAAGGAGATCACATCCCTGGCCCCATCCACCATGAAGATCAAGGTGAGAAAATGACCCCCTAAGGTCAAAGCAAATGGTAATGAAGGCACATGTACTAATGGCCATTTTCTCACCTCTCTGCAGATCATTGCCCCACCTGAGCGTAAATACTCTGTCTGGATCGGAGGCTCCATCCTGGCCTCTCTGTCCACCTTCCAGCAGATGTGGATCAGCAAGCAAGAGTACGATGAGTCTGGCCCCTCCATCGTCCACCGCAAATGCTTCTAAACAGACTGTTCCTCCTCCCCGTCCCAGACAAATGCCCAACATTTTCAGCTCTGTGCAAAACTACCACAACATTCTCATACATATTCAAGCGCAGAGCCTGTTGACCAATTAATTGGCATGGCTTGTTAGTTTTTGGTGCTTGACTCAGGATTAAAAAAAACTGGAACGATTGTGACAGTAATGTTTGGCAAGGTTTAATAAAGCACCCCCCGGGTTTCTGCAGTTACATCTGGGGACTTAAATGTACATGCTTTTTTCCTTTGAGTCATTCCAAATGTCTAACTGCATATTACACACAATTCCAAACGGTAACTGCATTGTTCAGACACGTATTTGCCTCTGTGAAGGCTGCCCAGTGGTTGGTGCATACTTAACATGGTGGTAGTATCGCTTGTATGTAAATTATGTCTGGGTTTTTTGTACTTTCAGCCTTAAAAATATCTTGGTCCTTTTTATTTTTTTTTGTTTTATGCAAAACCCAGTTGTGACCTGTTCTTCCCCCCCTGTTGGCAATTACATCCTGGGGTGGTGGGGCAAGGGGTCCAGAGGTGGTGGGGTGCCAGACAAGTACACTGACTATCCCAATAAAGTGCACATGTGTTCAGACCAGAAAGTGTGTTTTGCTACTTTTTTTTTTAATTAAATGTGACTTGACATGGCAAAACTTTTTGATTCTGTTATATACTCAGTGTTATTGTAATGCACTGATTCATGTGCTTCAACCTGAGTTTTTAACCTTAACTATCATTTACTAATATTTTAACCTGATTTTTTTTTTTCTCTCTCCAACAACCAACTCGTATGAGTACTTTGCAAAGTATGCCCTGCTAGGTTGTTTCGAAATCAAAATTTAAGTACATCAATATTTTGGTTAAAAATTTATCCCAACTGAACTTGGGAACTAAACAAATTCGAATCATGCAGTTGCATAATTTACCCACCAAGCGGTGCTAAAGCGTGCCTTCAATCCACTCAATTTATATATATAGTACAAAATTGTCCACCGACGTCTTGAATTTCTTTATGCTTTAATAAAATTAAAGTAGTAGATTTAGGGTCATTGAAGCCTTGCAGTATATGCTAGAAATTAAAAAAAACTTCGAGAAGGAGACGAAATGTAGTCTACTTCCCGCATATCATTGTCTATGTATAACAAGCAACAAGGAATTCGAGCAGTCGCTTCAGCTACACTGAGATCATTAATCAAATTGTCCTCCGTGCAGCTTTTATAAAATATGGTCCAACTCCTGCAAAGTGGAACCTGATGATGAATGACCAACCCGGTTTGCTGTTTCCAGAAGCAATTGAATGTGAGCGTTCATACTTAAAAGGTTTGTATGTAGTAGTGCTTTTATGACTTCCGTGCATCTATTTATGGTAAGATGCATGCAAGCATCGAGCTACCTTTACTTACATGCTCTGTGAAGTGACTTCAGCATTGGAAATGTATTTTATTCCACTGCAGCCCCCACCGCCTTGTAT
Source organism: Stigmatopora argus (assembly GCF_051989625.1). Taxonomy (NCBI): domain Eukaryota; kingdom Metazoa; phylum Chordata; class Actinopteri; order Syngnathiformes; family Syngnathidae; genus Stigmatopora; species Stigmatopora argus. The sequence continues at coordinate 6,194,284 of NC_135400.1, forward strand.
TTCTGCTGAGATTGCTTCCCTCTGATATCCTTTTACTGCCTTGCCAGCAAAAACACGAGCAGTGCAATTTGCTTGCTGGGTGTTTAATCAACTGTAGTGTCTTTTTTTACGTGATAATACATACTTATACATATTTCAAAGATTTTTGGGGGTGTTTATCAGCTTGCCAGGCAAACTCGGCCGTTGACCCGCGACGGTTGCAGTACTCGTTTTACCCAGCAGATGTAGCCAATACTCCGCACAAACGTGTTTGAAATGTAAACTAGGAGCAAGCAAATAGCTGACAGAGGCCCTTCTGAAAATAATACATCATTCTACTGCTGTTCCTCTTCCTCTATCTTCAATAGTGTTCAGAAGCACACTGAATGTGAACATACTCCCCCTTGAAAAAAAATCAACTGATTGACAGCAGCAGATGTGAGTTTTCCCCTCGCAAAGGTTAAACTGAGGAAAACCGTCTGAATTTTGAATAACAGACCAAACCTGTGTACTTTCTCTCCCTCTTTCCATATACCCTTTTATTTATATCGTCAAAATGGGGACAGATATTGCATCAAAAGAGTTACTACAACTTCAGAATTCCACTGGGCCAGCAGGGGTAAAAAGTGTTTGACCAAATATTGTCACATCTTTTCCACGCAGAGGTCAATAGAATAAAGATGTAAAATATCTCCACGATCAGCGTTTTTTACTCACTGGGAGGAATCGCTGTTTATGCTCACGTTTCAGTGCCATAGACGTCCAATCCCTTTTGAATGGGTGTCTAAATAGACTGGATGTCTAGTCCCATAACTGGCAACCAATGAGTTAAAAAAAAGTACACCCAGTAGTATTCAAAATGCAATGTTTTTTTAGTCTTAAGGTTTCAAGGTAAACATTATATGATGATGTTTTGTGGTATGTGCTACACGTCTGACATTATCCATCACAATCTTTTAGACCGTTTGGGATAATGTTCAGATATTTCATTCCTTATAATCATTAAAAATTGGTTGGAATTAGGGTAAAAATGTGATGCAGTTATGTCTCACAATCCTGAGGTTCAGGGTTTGAATCTGATAAGCTATTTGGCAGTACTCCATGTGCTTGAATGAGTTTTCTTGAGATAATTCAGCTACATTCTAAAAATCTTCAGGTTAGGTTGGCGCACAGTCCATTGTGCTTACCTTAGCGCTCCCCCAAAAGTTAGTTGGGGTTATGTTCAAGCACTAATGTCGCTCAACTGGGAAAAAATGTCTTTAATGCAGATTGGAATTAGAGTAGTCATTGTTTTGCTGATGGAGTGACAAAAAATAAAAACAATTCTTTACTGCAGCAACCTCACTACTGAATGGATGTCAACAACACTAGAGAATGTTTGGTTCAATTTAATAGATTGCTTATGGCTCTTAGTTATTTAGTCCTGATCATTCGCAGTTGAGTGTCTTGATTATTGCGGCTTTTCATGGCTAAGAGCAGTGAGCTGGAAACTGTAATATCTATCTGTTGCCTAGCAACAACAATAAGACAGTAATCGAGTCAGCATGTTGAACATAATTAGAGAAAGAAAAAGGATTGTGCAAATAGAGGAAGCACAAATATAACAGCGAACCTAATGGGAAACTCCAAAACACTGAAAGAAAACTAATATGAAAATAGTACCATGTTGGAAACCTTGCAGATACTTTTTAATACATAAATGTACAACAGTGTGGAGATGTAACAATATATTGATATGGTATGGCAATACTCAGTGTCCCAAAATGTTATCATCAACAATCAATATGTAATTTTAAATACTAAATGTCACTGTTTAGTTCAAGGACCAGCAGGTTACTACCAACATTTTCCACTAGATCCAAAACTTACCCCTTGAAAAGTTTTTTATGGTAATAAAGACACTGTTTTGTTTACAACAATGCTCCAAAAATATATTGTTTATTTATTGATTTCTAGAAATGTTTTACTGAAATTTTCTCATCATGTGTCAGAAAGATAAACGTTTTTGACAGATCTCCCATGAAAATTCAAAAAATAATTATTGACTTGTTTTTCCATGTAGAAATTATTTTTTTCTCTTCAAGTAGTAGTTGTATGGTAGAATATGGTCACTTGATTTCTTGACCTGTGTCTCGATTATTGTTGTATCGCCATATTGTCACATAGTTGTTATGGTCAGCCTTGTATTGCAAATCCTATCATATTATTGCTTTTGTGTGTCATTGTGCTTTGACAATTTTCTGTTGTTGAGGAAACCCATCTTTTTTCCGTGACCGGACGTTTGGTCGCCAAACTTTTGGTTGCCGGACGTTTGGTCGCGGACGTTTGGTCGCCCGGACCCAAACAACGGGTGACCAAAAGTCCGGCGACAAAACAAGGTAAAACAACACGGTCTATGCATCAATAAAAGCCAACAATGGCCCTCAGCAGTTTCACTGAGCGGACGTGTGAGTGTATAAGAGTTTGTACGTACATGAGTTGTCCCCTTAGGAAGGGACGTCAGTCAGCATCTTAACAAGTTCTCCAACAAAACACAATAAAAGTACGGGAAATTTGGAGCTTTTCTTTAGCCTAATAATTAATAGGGCATTAAGTATGACTAAATAATAATTCACAGTTTGTATTTAGGGAATTTCAGCAACAATTTTAAATGGTAATTATCAATAACCTTCCGGGCGACCAAACGTCCGGCTACCAAACGGCCGAGTACCCTTTTTTCAGAGTTATGACCGCACACATCCTGAACAGGAACACACGACTCAAAATAATAACTATTCACTGCAACCTGACTAATACCCCTCGCATCCAACTGTAAAAATTATAAAGCCAATTGAATATCTCTATATAGTTTTCTAACATGACTGAGTCGGTGTGTATATGTGAGATCTCAGTGCCCCAAATACACACACACACACACATTAGCACCACCACACCCACTTCCAGTAAAACCCTGCAAGGCACCATCCTGTGATTGACAGGTCTCCCATGAGACCAGTTCTGTTTGTTGAATTGCTTCATATGAGGGGGTTGGTGTCACTCATGACCGAGGGTCGCTTTTATCGTTCTCGTATGATTGTTTATTCTTTGTGTATCTCTCAGCCCATCGGAAACCTACAATTAAGCCTTCTTCAGATTAGTCGTGCTGCAATGCAGTGGTACTTGCCTCTAACATAACAGTATGGACTGGAGCATGTGATGGTGAAGGATTTAGCCCCATGGGCATGCAAGCACTTTTTCTGTAAGTCTATAAGGGAGCGGAATGGGTGGGGTCACCTCAAAGATATGCTATTTATTGCCTCTCCAGTGGTTGAGGAAAATAAGTGTGAATGTGTCTCTTTTGGCTTTATTATGAACTGAGGGATGGGAGCTTATGCAGGGGACACATCTTCATGTATTTATTTATTTATACCTTCTTTCCAGAGAGCAGTGAACCCCCAACTGAATTAATCAATGCTGTCTCTGTGCTCTGTCCCCTGTGGGTTTATGCAGCCACATGCCCAATCAGATATTCTTGTCACTCACTCTAATCATTCACAATGTATTGACCAAAAGCCTCCACAATATTATTTCGAGATGTGATTCGATTAAGGTGGAATTGGTAATGAACGTGGATTCCGTGTTGCTTATGTTGTGGTTTTTAGTTCCTGGGATTAAAAATACAGGTGGGGGATTCTGGTTCTGCAGCATTTGTGGCTATCGTGATTAATATGGGATTTTATTCTGTAGGGTAGAGAAACAAGTTTGTCAAATAAAGAATAGAAGATATGCCATGTTCCGCCGTATCCACATTGGGTGTAATCATTGAGATGTTTTTGACATTACATCATGTAATAAGTAATGTTTTGGATCACATTGCATGAATGCATCGTGTGCTGAGAAGGTTACATGATTGCCATCCTTCACTGCGGAATTCACAATGAGATCATTGGGTTTTAAAAGGGTCTTTTTAGTCACAAATAACACTTAACAGCAAATGATATGCATCATGTGAGAAAACGTCCTATATTCTTGATTGTTCTCGGTGAAATCAGATCTGCAAACCAGCCATCTCCAAAGTGGAGATAGACCCCCACCACTGCCGCAATATTTGACAAGAAAAACAAGGAGAAGATGAAACCTGCCACATGCTTGTGGGGTGAAGAGAGCAACAATGGGACCCTAATCTGCACCCATTGTCTGGATTCTCGGTTGGAGGGAGCAGAACAAAGGACAGCTCGGTCCCCTCGGAGGGCTCAGCGCGGGACATCGCGCACATCTGATTCCAGTCTGGGCACTCCCTCCCCGGTTCCCGTCGAGGGTGAGCGTCGCCGTCGGGGCTCCAGATGATCAGCCTCTACTTCTACCGCATCCGTGATATAATGTCCCTTTTCCTGACTAGTGGTGATCTTATAGAAGCGCGTTTATGTGTTTGGGCTTGTCTATCCATCCGTTTATGGACGAACCAGGATGCGGTTCTCCTTTCGTGGAGAAGCAACCTCCTGGTTTACTCTACCGGAGGATCGCCTTGAAACCGACACTACCAAGAGAGGAGGGGCTGGAGGAGTCATCCGTAGGGGAGTTATATGGGCAGCTTGAAACCGTGTCGGATTTTTTAATCAACATTTGTTGGAACTGCGTAAAGCGCACTCGCGCAGCTTCGGAGGCTGTGAGAAGGAGGAAAGGATGGGGGGTGAAGTTTTGGGGTCCCCTCGCAGCTTAGATTCTTACATAAGGAAAATAAGGCAATAAGGACAGTTTCCTTCTCTTCAGATGCAAATTTGAATGCGCAAAGGAGGCAATACAGCGTCGCACCACCTTCTTTCGGCCCGATATGGGACATTTGCATCACGAAGGCATCGTTGGATAAAACCTGAAAAGCAGTCAATGAGGTTTAGCATATTCCTCTTTACTATGATAAAGACCCTTGCATGGCTTAAGTTGAATTTAGATGACTCGACAAATGTGCAGACGGACTGTGCGCAGTGTATTATCATAATGTATTTACATAATATTATTATGTATATTTATAGCCATGGAAGAAAATGTTAAACCATCCCCTGTTTCTTGTTTATTTTCAATGCAGAATACGACCAATTTTACAGTGCAAACTCACCAGATATTTTTCATGATTCTCTGACAAAAACATTTGAGAAATCATTTACGTCCTACATTAGTCCTGCAAAACTCCCCAAAACAATGCAATATTTGATTAACCTTTAGTTATCACACATTAAAACTGACAAGAAATGAAAGGAAAAAAATTATGGTCTATTTTCCACCATTACTATTTATAAACCCACTCACATACTATTTAATTCATACATGGAATAAAATCACTTCAACATTGATTAATGACGTCACAGTATGTGACGTACACCACTTACAAGTAAATCATATTAAAAGCAATGAAAAATTTTGCTCTCTCTTCCATTCTAATGGCGAGTGCGGGGGTCTTTTTGCGACCTTCCCATTATACCAACAACAAGCCCGGGCTCCAGCACCCCCGCAATTTTAAGCAGTCAGATCAGCGGACAGAGAGAGAGAAAAGAGACCTTGAAACGGCCCTGCCTTTCTCGTTCCATAATAGCTTTTATAGTGCTGGTAATATGCCAGCATTTGGAATTTGATCGGCGTACGTCTTAGCCAATCACCTAGGGGGGCGGGGATTAGCGAGAGGGCGGGGCTTGTAAACAATGCTATGTTTCATTGCCGAAGAGTAAACGGACGAGACGAGTGCTCTCTCTCTCTCTTTTTCCTCCCCCCCACATTTAGCCCCCCCAGATCACCTTCAAGCGAGACAGCAATGGACTACAGCAGTTTTCCGAGCAACTTGGACTCACTTTGCGAGCCTAGTTGGCATTTTTAAACCGCGTCCTCGCCTCCCTGATAGCACCCTTCCCTTTCCAAGTAAGCGCTTTGACTTTGTTTTTCTACTTCGATTCTCTCGCCTACAACAACTCTTGCCGTTCTTCGCTTATTTCACGCGCTAGTTTGCCTTTTATTCGGGCGCGGAGGTTGTTGCTGCTTCTCCGAGGGGTTAAAACATGACTTTTTTTTAAAACAGCCAGTTTACGAGCAAGTTTAACCGTGAATGATTGCAAACTTTGAAACGTGGCTCTTATGTCGTGGTTCTTTACCCCCGAGCACGCGGATCACAGCCCCCCCAAAAACAGCCTTGGAAATGGGGTTCATCAACGGTAGGAAATGCGTTGAAGAAAGCAGAACCCAAGTCTGCATTTTTGAGAAGCTGCGTGGAAGCGGTTCTGCCCTCCTGGATATCACGAGTCATTGCTGCAATGTTTGCTTGCAACATTCGAAGGTTTAAGTCCACTTTCGCCCAGTTTTTCCCTTGTAAACACGCCGTATTCAGTCATATTATGTTTAGAGGTGACTTTTCCTTATTGGGGTTTGTTTGGATCCATTCTACACCATTTTAAATAGCTCATAAAGTACCGATTACCCACCGTGTCTATTTTTTTAAATAGTACTATATATTAGAGATAGAAGCCTTTCACTTTTTCCTCCGATAATTGATGGGAAATTGATTTAAAAACGCCGTGCTCGCACACAGAAAGCTGATTTACAATGTAGGTCAAACTCCTATGAAGATATCGACTCCAATAATATACACCAAAAGACGTCTTTTGATGTTAAATGACATTTTATTGACTGTAAAGTAGCACATACACGATTGCTCCTAAAATTGTGGGGAATCAAACGCTACATCGGTTCTTATTAACGATGGTAGCCTGTTAACAACTTTTATTTTTTAACACGCTTGGAATGCGCATTTGCGTTATACAGTATCAGACTGAGTTAAAGTGTTACTTTTGGTTTAAATAGTGAAGCCGATTTATGTGAAAATGCATTAGAATATGAATTGCCGTATAATGATCGGCGTTTATTTATGTTCATGGTGGTGCGGAGCAAGTGACCGGTACGTGGTGATCGTGTTTCCCGGGAAAAGAAGCCCGGTATCGGCTGACTGCTGGCTGCGCATCGGGGGGTTGGAACACCTCTTTTATGATTAAAAATTGAACCACAACGTTGTTGTTGGAACTGTAAAAGTAATTAAATGATCAACTTCGGGCTCCGATCGTATGATCGCGAAACAGCAATTCGTTTTAAATGTGTTTTTCCGAACTGCGTCATGGCACGTATGCGCCGCTCGATCGCTAAAATAATATTAAAAAATACATGTACGACTCGTTCTCTTTAAAAAAAAAATGAAATTTTGCGTTACTGTATATGAAATAATTATTTTTGCTTTGTTTCTTAGGTCAGCAGAAATGGCTGAAAATGAGCACGAATCTTCCGGACAACTAAAGATATTATTATTGTTATAGCCAAAAACTGGCTTTCGGGGAATAATTCGCTTTTCCGAAAGGACAATTTCTTATCCTAACTTTCGGAGTTGTGGATAATGGATGGCAGAGATTTTGGAGCTCCCCGATCCGTCCACGTTCCTCCTCCGTTGTTGTCGGGGCTTGTCGTGGAGCCTCACCGACTCGGGGCTGGAGGAGCCGCCGGGAGGATCGCTCCTTCCCCCGGCCACTTGGCAGCGAGTCACCCGCCACCCCTCCACTCCGGAAAATTTTTACCATCGGCCATTAACCTGCACAGTGAGTAACATATACAATGATTCACTGTTTTTATGCAATCACTACTGCCGTTAAATATACCTCAAAGAATTAACTATTAACTTTGTGTGTGTGTCACTTGGCATGCTTGTTCATTAATCGATTAAACAAATATTTTCCACTCGTTATGGATAAGAAAAATACTCTACATATACTATTTTTGATATTACATAAAACAACAACTCTAAATGAACACTTTCATTGCCTTTGACGTTGATAGATGCACAATTGTGTGTGTTTTAGAGACAAAATTAACACTCTTAAATCTGTTTGAACTGGGTGGGTGGCAGTGAAGAACGATCACTCCTACTTCAAATGGATTAGACGTCTATCGCAGCCAAATGCAGCTAATAATGAAAGGAAAAAGCAAAAATATCTTCCCTTTATATCAAGAGTACTGTAATTTTTAGACTAGAAACTGCCCCATTTTAAACTAAGAGATGTCACAATATATTGTTCGATATTATGATTTACTATAATATTCCCAATAGGCTTTCTGTAGAATCCTCCTAAAAGTCAATCGGTCATTTTTTCCCCTCAAAATATGTCACTGTTTAACTAAGGAACTAACAGGTTGCTACCAAACATTTCCACTAGGTCAACATTTTCTACTAGAGTCGTGTCTGTTAACTCATTTGCTGCCACTGCACGTCCAGTTCATTATCAATGGTAGGGGATGAATGAGTTTAGACAGATTTGTTTCCAAGAATGTTGCAGTGATATCATGTTATTTAGTCCCAGAAATGTTGCACTGAAATATTCTAGATTGATAATTGTTGTATCACCATACTGTAGAAAAATTGTTTTTGTGACTTGTAGTGCAAATTAATTCAGGAGGTACCCAGGTGTTCCCACTACTGCTATCTCTGCGGTGTATGTATTTGTGGAGTTTTATAGGCAATTCAGCAGTTTTGTTGCAAATTTGCCATCATGCAATATATGTACTTTATTATCCAGAACAGTTAATACATGACCAAGTAGTTGTCTTGTAAAAACATGGTGGTTGCGGCTTGTAGTCAGGTTTGCTGTATACTTGGAAAATCAAATCTAATTTACCCCAGGAAAACACATTTCTGGTGTCCTGTGATAGTGCAAAAACAAATAAACATAAAAAAGTATCTTTGAAATCAAAAATTCTTATCTGTATATAGCATTTCAGGCTCAGTACTTTTTGTTACTTTTGACAACCCTAAAAGATTATTGTATAATGTGGGAAATGGGACCAGATGTCCACTTGTTTTATGAACAGCAGTGACTATAAAAGTGATAACAATAATAAAAGAAGCTGGGACAAGTTTGAGATATGAATGTAAGGCTTATGGTGGAGTATTCCCACGGTTTCGGTGGGCAACACATGAGTGGAAAAGTACAAGTACTTGGCCCAAACAGAAGCGCACCAGTAGGCAGGTCAGAGCGCAGTGCTGTTGGATTGCATGTGAACCATTAAACCGCCGTTCATGATCCAAATCTCGCTAGAGTGTCTTTGTCAGAACTTGACTGCTCGACGTGTGATGTTGCAGCAGTGTGATACTTAGACTGCCAACTGGACAAGATTGCAATATTTAGTATAGTGGCAATGCATCCTTACAGATCGGTGGGACTCGCCTTCTTGATATATCCCAATTTATCTTGTTCTTTGTGCTGAGAATCCTATACAGTCATACTTCTACTTACAAAATTAATTGGTTCCAGAACTTTTTTCGTAACTTGAAAATTTCGTAAGTAGAAGTGTACTTTATATGTAAATTCTCGAATTTGTTCCACTGTCCTCACACAACTACCAACTAAACCCTTTAAAACTGGTCATAGTGTCCCAATTTTGTATAAAAGCTGTGATGAAACACACAAAAATGACAGAAAATTATAAGGAAATGATTTATTCATGTCTTAAAATAAATAAAGCATATGAAAATGTGCCCTGCGCCACTGAAATAGTACCCTCCGCAGCCGTTATACTGGGAGACGTAATGTCCATGTTTGTCCGCCAGATGGCGGCAAGAGCCTGTTCTACCAGGGCCGAAAGCCGTCCACTTGGTAGTACATTTTAGACTTTTACGTGTGCCCTATGTGCGTGTGTGAAAATATGTGCTGCGTTGCATTTGTACGGTTTTTAATCACTTAATAAGGGTAATTGCAATCATTAATATTGGGAGCATCTAGCTGAGGTGGACAGATATGTAAGAGAATCTTGAAACATGGATAGTGGTTGTTGTGAGACAGCCAATTGAATTGAATGCTTTTATTGTCATTATATGAGATAGAATGAGAGCGATGAAATGAGAGCCCAGTAGAGGGTAGCGATGTTCTATAGTGAGAACCAATGCATCCGCAACAATATTTTAAAAATAAAATAACGGGTACAGAAATGCATTTACTTTTGGGCGGATTTCGTAACTTGGATCTTTTTCGTATCTCGAGTCACTCATTTGCATATAAAAAAAATCGTAACCTGAAAAATTGTACCCAAAGGCATTCGTAAGTAGAGGTATGACTGTATTGAGAAGTCCAACTAAATGTTTTAGCACCTATGTTGCATAAAGGGACTTTGCTGTAACCCGTTTAAGCAACCTGCATGCGTTGTTCTAACGGATTAGTGAGTGTTTTTGCATTATTTCACCAGTCAGTAGATCAAATGGAGTGTTTGTTATTCCCCCTGAGCTAGTGATTTACCTTCTAGTTCCACAGCTCTGTCATGTCTGTTCATGCTATTAGTAATGGAAGTTTTTTTTTTATGTGTGTGCATAGTCTTGTGGTCAACCAAGGGAACGTCAGAAGCCTCTAGGTTCTAAACATACCTTGTATGGAGTAAAGGTTACAGCTGCGGTTATTTATTTATTTATTTTTTTTGAAAATGGATAGTCTGACAAATACTGTCATTGTGTTGCAGCCACCCTGAAGTCATGTAGCTGCAGACAGATATACGATTACAGTTTCTCTGGTTTCTGTTCAAGGGTAAACCCCAAGAGCTACTAATGTTTCAGATGAGCACCATTCTTCGATCTTATTGTCAAATGTGGTTTGTGTGTAGTTTGTGTCACATGGAGTGTATGACGAAACCTAGGAGGTGAATAATATATATTTTTTAAATTAGTTGATTTCTTCGTTGTTTGAATTTGAGGAGAACATGCAAATGGGGGGAAAGTGATATTCTTTTTTTGTCTACTGCAGACATTTATTTCTCCTTCTGCTGTTTCAGTTTATGTCGTGTATTACGAAAGATTTGTTGTGTTAATTTTGCCAATGTTTGGGTACAAATCGATTAGTCTGTGGCTTTGCAGTTCTTAAAAAAAATCTTCAAAAAGTCAATCTTTTTCACCTCATTTCTCTGGAACGTATTGAGGTATTGTGAGTTGTTGCATAACAATTTTTTCCATTTTACTTGCCATACGTCGTCTTGCATCGTGTGGTCCATGTCCAGGTGTATTCACATGGATGGTTTTAAATTGACACTGAACAATCCCTTACCTAGCTCAGGCTGGCAGTAACAGGGATACTTCTTCCTTTTTTTTAATCCCTGCTCACACACGGACCTACTCACATGCTGACTCTTCCCCTCTGCACAACCGCCTGCCTACATACCACCGTATGAAACAGGTCGTTTGGCTTTACGGCTTCTCTTCAATATATAATCCCCACAGATTACATCAACTAAACAGGATTGAGATACCAATTTTGCTTGCAAGAACAAAAACCCTGGCTCTGTGACATGACAGTTATTTGGTATTTGCAAATGATTGCACTGTTACACTTTTAATTAAACCCGACTGTTTAAATCCAGAACTCAGACATATTGAGCAATTAAACAATCCTAGATAGTGCTTTGATTTTATGAAATTAAATGTTTTTTGGGCTCCCATGAAATATCAAATTGGATTGGCACACCCATATCTCACATAATTGTCTGCCTTAACGAGGGCTGTCAAAAGTACCAAGACGTGTCCAAGTATTGACACTGAAATGTTGTATCTGCATAGTGTGTTTAATTACTAAAGTCTCGATACTCGTTTTCTATTTCTTTTTCTTCCCACCACCAGAAATTTGTTGTCAAGGGGTAAATTTTATTTTGTACTACTTTGATAGTAACTGTACCAGTCCTCCCACTTTAAATGAATTGGATGGGTAGGCAATGAGTACATTTTGGGTACCTTCCTTTTTAATTTCTCCTCTGGTCATTACGTGTATATTTTAGATAATTTCCTGTGGATTTGAGGGCATTTTTATTGCCAATTCTTAATAATTTTGAGGCAAAAAGAGAGACTGTTTATTTGGTCAAAAAAATAACGGACATCGGTGAGAAAACCCTGAAAAAGTTAATGTTTAAGTTTTTTTTTTGTGTGTATGTCTCATCAAAAATGCTATAGAGTATTTTTTTTCCAGTATAGCCAGGGGTAAGTGAGTTATTTCGTGTAGAACTAGCTATGCCTCAAGATACAGTGCTAGGTTTGTTAGCGTTAATACATTGATTGCCATTGGTGCTAGAAGTCCAATCCATGTCTAATGAAATGGGAGATCAAACAAATGTACATTTTCTGTCAACTCTTCCATCTGAAATGGATTGGATAGCTATCTTTGGGCTTTGCATTCATGTTGTAGTGGAAATAGTAAAGAGTATTATTTTGAGTATTGATATAGAGTTGAAGAGTTTTTAGTATCACACTACCTGGAAAAATTGGCAAGCATCCATCTTTTGTCCATGCCGCTATTCGGAAAGGGAAACCAAGTTGTTCGTAGTTACTATCAGAGTCATAACGGAGCTGGGCCGCTACCCCTGTGCAGTGCCAAGAGCGATATGTAATGTTTAACGCCTGACACTCATTTCTCCCTTCCCCTTGAAAGTAATTGTTACTGTACCACAAGTATTTATACACACCAGATTCTGGTGTTGATGTCACCCGCGTTTAATTATCTGTTTTGCTAGTTGATCTGTGGCTGCATAAAAGCACGTCCAGTTGTGGTAAGATCTCGCTTTACTGAGTTATCTTTAGAACACATAGACAAGATAAATTATGGTCTTTACCAGATTCCGCTGAAACATATGCGATCAGTCTGATTTCTGATCATATGATAGGAGCACATCCCCAGTATGATGTACTAGGAGTTGTGACATTACTATTTTTTCAGTTTTACTTCTTTTGTTTTGAAAATGATGCATCGTGTGGACCATGTCCAGGTGTATTTACAAGGATACCAGTGAATATACACTGAACCAATCACTGATCTAGCTCACACTGGTAGTTTAATAGCTTCATGTAATGGGGGTACTTTTTAAAAATGTATTATTTTTTTGCTTTCAATTTCTACCTGACACGATTAGGTTTCCTTTGCACATTTATAATTTTTAGTTTTCCATTTGAATTGCTTTGTAACAATAAGCAACTTTACATCTACCCTTTTTGAGTCGGAGTCGTATTTTGTGGCTACACATTTTTTCTACTAGAGGTCTGATGAAGCCTCTCGTCACCAGATTGAAGCCATCTGGCCTGCTACCTCCCCTGTGCATGGAGAGCAGCAGATGTAGGACCTACACAAATGTAACTACACTGATGATTGAGACAAGGCTAGAAATATCTCTTTTCAACCTTACAATTAAAGCTGGAGAAATCTGAAGGCTACTGGTGTGCTAACAATTACCAAGTCACTAAAAATGCCCCTTTCTCATCCATTTGCAGTGGGTGGGCTGGTCATTTGCTGCCACCCTCCTCCTTCAAATGGTTTAGGCATCTAGTGCTAAACCTATTTAAGTCATTTTTAATGTATTTTATAGAGCCACGTGATTATATGTCAATCACCGGCGAAAGACTTGATGCTCACTCGCGCTGCATTTCCCAGAAAGTGACGTGCTTTTCCCTCTAAACAGCTGCTGTAGAGACGGTGCACAACATCGCTAGTGAGAAATAACTGTTGTCGGTATAAATTCCAGATGGAGACACTAACTGGGTGTCAGTTAACTTTCTGTGGTGTTAAAACATTGTCTATTATGACGGATGATTATGTCCGCTAACTCTTTGTTGTGTTAAACCAATAGTTAGTTATGGCTGACGATTAATTTTAACTATAGCTACACACAATTTTTAGGAGTAGCTTTTAGAACAAACACATACTTAACAGGAATGAGTGTCATGCTATTAAAAATTTCAATCGAGATCAATACTCAAAAATAATTGACACCATTTTCGAAACTACAGAATTTCTAAACTCCTGGAAATGCTTCAAAATAATCGGAAAGTGATTCAAAATCAATAAGGTGACATGTAAGTGTCACAAAACCAAACAAATGTGACCCCAAATCAACAGGAAGTGGCCCAAAAGTGCCCTCATGTTAACGGGAAATGATACAAAATGTACTGGAAGTAAACCTGAAAATCCCTAATTTGTGCAAGACGTGACCTCAAATCAATAGAAAATGTCCCTCGAATGCTCCAAAATGAATTGACTGGGAAATACCCATAAACAATAGAAAAACGATCCAAAATGGATAGGACGTGACCCTTGAATGCCCCACAATGTACCAGAAGTGATTAAAAATCAGCAGCATGTAATCCAAAATTCACAGATTATACATTTAAAATGGCAGGACTGACAGCGATTTCTTATTTTCCAGTACCTTTGATGCCCGCTAGTTGTTTATTTTGACTGCCAAAAATTTTGAAAACGTCTTTTGGACTCAAAATGAATTAGACAAATTCCGCCATTATTGAGAGCCAATGAGTTAACAAGAAAAATGCTAAAAATCCTCCATTACTATCAAGAACAACTGAGTTTTGATACATTATCATATCTGGATACACCATTTCAATCTTGATACTTCTATACTTTGACCACTATGAGGCTGTTCTGCAGCTTTCCACAGTGACCAAATGAGACTGGTGAGAAAGAGGCACAAACGAGAGCTTTTGAACAAAGTAAATAAGAAGACTCAATTGGCAGTACATTCCCAAAGTGTGAAGCACCGTTTCTTTCCCCCACTGGATTACACTTAAGGATTTGTTTGTATGGGAATAGGAGCATGTGATTGTGCTTATTGCTGCTTGGGCCAGGGGTTTCCCCTGGGACAAGATGCACAGAGATTTATTCTGACCTCAAGATAGTCGTATACAGTCAGATGAATATAGTAGCCCTTCAAATGCTCTTTGTGAGTCACACGCACTTACACATGCACACCGAGCTACCCAAGTGCAAGTATAATTTATGCGGCTCGTAGGGCAGGTCCGTGTTGTTTCAGCCAATACCAATTTGTCTTCCACGGTGCTTGGATAGCGTCTGTTCACGTTAATATTAATGTAGTGACTAGTGAGTGTGTTTTTATGTGAGCAAGGCACAGTCCTGCATGTGTTTGCCTGTGCTTGTGTGTGTGTGTGCGCATGCAAGATGAAGGAGGACACGTCCCCTCTCAGATAAATTGAATCTTTCAGGAAAGAAAACAGGCTCTTTAAGAGAAAGCGCAAGGCACCCACCGCTGGCTTGCTACAATAAACCTGTCAGAGGTAGACAAACGGCACACAAGCATACCTAGCACACACAGCTGTCAAACATGAGAGTGATGAACCCATGTTTGCACAAATGTGCGCGTGTGTGAGCATGCACGCAACGCTTGCTCCATACACAAGTGAACATGCTGTAGCATGTTGTAATACTCAGTGTATTAGCTAAGTTGCCCCCAGAACCTTGCCTTGAATTCAGACAAACAAAGGTCACATGAAGCGGAATGTCTTGTCTTTTTGCTTTCTTGCTGGGGCTTTGAAGGTCTTCTTACAAAAGCTTACATATTTGTAGTAAGACTCTAGAATTAGAGTGATCTGGTGTTGTGAATGCATCAGAAAAGGATTTTTTTTTATCTGGCACGCTGATGCCTCCTTTGTTTAATCAACAATTGACTGTCATCCTCATGTTCTGAGATGTTAGAGTTAATTATATGTCAACAGTACAGAACTGGAAAATTCAGTATCTCCTCCTCTAAGGGTAACCCAGATAAGTTATGGTCAGGGGTGTCAAACCCAGTTTGGTTGGCGGGCGACATTCATGGTGACCAGATCTCATGTGGGCCGGACCATTTTAGATATAATATTTAGAATTTTTTTAATAAATGGATTAAAATCCCTGAATATTCAGTTTTTAATAGATCTAAAACAATGTTTATTTTAGCTTTTTTTTTTTTATATATTTTTAGATTTTACAAAATGATTTTTGAACTAAAAACACAGAAAAATTGATTTAAAAAATACAATTATTGATTTAAAAGGGGGAAAATCAGGAAATTTAATATACATCTATACTCTTCATTTAAATTTGATCCTAAAACAGAAAGTCGGCACTCATGATTTACTTTCCCGGGCCACACAAAATGATGTGGTGGGCCAGATATGGCCCGCAGGCCGCCACTTTGACACGTGGTTTAGGTGATGATGATGATGATGATGATGATAACGATCATTTTGGTAGATTACACTGGTTTCAATGCTAAATGGTCAGATTAAAGTTCATCTTTGGAGGGTAGATCTGACGACATGACTAAATTAAAAAATAAAATCACAAAACGTACTGAAATGTATACTATTTTTTTCATGTTCTGCTCTTGAATGAAAAACATTTCAATGCAATGCATGCCAATATAGATTGCTGGTATGGATAGACGAACAAAATGAAAAAAGTAAATAGCTCACTTTATGATCAGTAATTAACTAGATTTTGCCTGGCAATTAAGAATAATGAAATATACGGGGTGATTAATACATATAAATATGCCAAGATGTCTTATTTATATTACAGTGGTACCTCTACTTAAAAAATAATTGGTTCCAGAACTAGTTTCGTAACTTTCGTAAGTTAAAGCAGTACTTTATATATAAATTCTGTATTTCGTTCCACGGTCTTCAAAAAAATTACCAACCAAACTTTAAGAATGTTCCAATTTTGTATGAAAGATGTGGGAAACACCCAAAAATGAGATAAACTATTTATTCATTTAGTGTAATTTTTTTTCCACATTTTTTTGAGCATCGGTATGAGGTTAAAAATGTTAGTCTTGTGACCACAGCGATCTGTATTACCACCACCTGCAGGATGGGAGTGTAAGACTATTATCGCCTCTCATCTGGTGGTTTTTCACAGCAAGTGTTCAGACAGGCATGAGACTGAGATGATTGATTGGCCGTGGCACAGACTTGCACACTACTAACTAGCTTTGTTTGCAAAGAATGTGGTGTAGATATTTGAGATACCAAGACTGTCTTGTCGCTGACATGCCAACTTTTCAAAATTTTCAAACAATAAATTGGACAATTGTCTGTGGTGTGGTTTTAAATCTTTGTATCAAAGAGCAGAAAATGGCAGCCTTTCATAAATCAAAACACAATAGCTGCGTGATATTTTCAGTAATGCTGCTCGATGCTTACTTTCTGTGTCGTAAATCTACGTCCGCCTTCTCTTGTTCAATGGAAAGAAACGTTTCTTGTGGCAGTTAACAGTGGCAATCTGGTGCACCACTTTGGCAAACACTGAAAGCAGAGCAGAATTTTATAGATTGTATATTTTTAAATAACAAACAGAAATCAACGATGCCACCCCATGCCTTCGACTACTAATGAATAACAGCAGAATGTGTGTATGACTTTAGCGTGTCTGTATAGAGAGGTCGACGTTTCCCCACCCCTGTTAAAAAAAATAAAAAAAAAATTGATTAGTGTTTGTTTTAAAGCTTTCCTTTATTTGTGCTCATAATTTTCTCAAGCTCAAGTCTAATTAGCTGATTGTGCACTTGGCCATGGCAATATTTCCCCCCGTGAATTTATTTCTAGTAAACCTTACAGTCCCTTTTATTTAAGATCTGAATGTATAGTCTCAGACGATGCTGGGAGTCAAGGCATTTTTCCTGCTAGATCCCTCATTCCATTAGGGCAGAGTAACCAACGCGTGAAGAGTGTTTTGCATTTTTTTTTGGTGGGGAGGGGTCATTAATGAACGTAAAGACGAAGGAAAGTTGCTTGTGAGAAACTAAGGGATGTAATGAGGCTTATAAATTGCCAAACATTTAGAGACAAATTTCCCCTCAAGCTACTTTAGATGTTGTTTCTGGAACGAGGAGAACTAATACCCCCTTCTCTACCCACCCAAAACTGTGCAGGAAGAAATGCAGTATGAGATGGTATTTTTCACGTTTCAGTGTGAGCAAAAATATCTAGCAGCACATTAACCAAAAGATCCTGCTTTATTTATCGCTCGATCAGAGGAGGTGTGTCGTGCCAGGACAAATTATGTCCACATCATCATGAACGTGCCAGCTCACTTTGTCTTGACCAAAAACAAGTTCCTGAAACACATACATCATCATGTTGGAAAAACCCAACTTGCCTTGGTGTGACATCAACACCCATATTTCCCATGAACAATAGGTTTATGAAGGAGCCTGGTTTTTAAGACGTAAATGACATTAAGATGGTCATGGTGAAAGTAGCTGTGGACATGATTAAAAAATAATATAATTTTTTTTATTTGTAAAGTATTTCATATGGCAAATAAATCTCAAAAGTGCTACAACATAATGGCAATATAATAATAATCATAATAATAATCATAATAATCATAATCATAATAGTAGTAGTAATAGTAGTAATAGTAATAATAGTAGTAATAGTAGTAATAGTAATAATAGTAATAGTAGAAGTAATAGTAGTAGTAATGGTAGTAGTAATAGTAGTAGTAGTAGTAATAGTAATAATAATAATAAGTGCTACAACATAATGGCAATATAATAATAATCATAATAGTAATATTAGTAATAGTAATAGTAGTAATAGTAGTAGTAATAGTAGTAGTAATTGTAATAGTAGTAGTAATAGTAATAGTAGTAGTAATAGTAGTAGTAATAATAATAACTGCTGATTAAATTATACTCATGACTATTCTTTATTCATTTTCCATTCCACTTATGCTCTCAAAGGTCAGGGGGTGCCGGAGCCTATCCCAGCTAACTGGGATTGGGCAATAGGCGGGGGACACCCTAAATTGTGTTTCCAGCCAATTGGAGGGCACAATGAGAGATGTGCGAAAGTTTATTACACCACTCTCCGCCCTGTACTTTGAAAGAAATATTTTATGTTGGCAATGGTTGTTTGACTTTGGCACACATTTACTGGCCTTTCATGATTTTCTACCGGAGAATGATTGTGAAATTGGTAAAATTGGAAATCAACTATGAATCAATCTATTAATGGTGTTCAACTTTGAAGCTTCTGCTGTTGTCTAAATTTCTCTTGCTTTTGATGCCATCCCCCGCTGAGGTCGGGGCAGTCGGTGGTATAGTGGGGTTGGTTTCCAGTAAAGTTAACCGACTGAGACAAACTGAAGGTTAATCACACTTCTCTCTTGAAGAGCATTCACTGCAAAAACCACACAGAACGGTTTGCACATGTTGATGATCATACAGTTTCCTTCTTAACTTCTCACACTTGCACTCTGCATGTATATTTTAACAGACACACGTGCAAAGATGAAGAGGCTTGACTATAAAACTGTAATGTGCATGTGTAAGAGTAATGCCACTGTTGAAATTGTTATTGAAATATGTCTTGGCATACTTGCATTAAGGGTTCTCAAAAATATTTATAGTGAATTGTTGAGTCCGGTGACAATATTTGATTACGCAAATATCGATACTCTGCTATTTATCTTTTGTGTACACTACTACAGCCACAAGAGGTTTTGTTGCCATGAGTTAAATTTGATTTTGCGCTGCTACTCTTGATAGAATTGATAATGCAGGATATTTTTGCATTTTCTTTGTTAACTCATTGGCTACAACCGACGGCAACTGACGCCCAATCCATTTTCACTAGTAGGGGCGAATCAACAAATTTGGAAATGAATTTTTTTATAATGTTTAGATGCAGAATTCCATAGGACTGATATAAACGCGCGTGCGCACAATTCTCCCTCCCGCCTCCATGTAGAAAGCACCCTTTCCCCTACACACATGGATAGTTTTATCAGTGTAATGGCTGTGTGCTGCGTTTGGTTAATGGTCTGGGCGGGGGTAGGGTGGGATGGCGGTGGGGCACCTCAGTTGAACACGAAAACCTTTTTCAGCTCTTGAGATTTGTGACTGAGGGAAGCATAGTTCAAAGGTTCAAAGTTGCTAATGGTCTGATGGTGGTTTGTGGAATGTACTTAACTCCTTGGCTACCATTGTTAACAGTGGACGTCCTATCAATTTGAATTGGGAGGTTGGCAGCAAATGAACGAACATTCCTCCGCTGCTACCCACCCACAGCAAGTGGGTTGGGCGTCTACTAGTGATAAACTCATTTAATTTCACAGCATAAGAATAAAAAGAGCCACATGATTGGACCTCTGTCATCGACAAAATCTTCACTGAGCACACACCTTTTTCAGGCTAGTTTTTATTACGAGGATTATGATTTAAAGGTGGTTTAATTTTTAAACAAATTGTACAGAGCATGCTGCAAGTGTCTATAATAAGGTTAGTGTGAGTTAAAAAGACGCAGTGTACAACATCATGATCCGACTGATGTCTGTTTGTTGTTATAATCGAGTTAGGAATGATGTCTGCTGAAACTGAAATAAACCTAATAAAACCCAATTATGTTGAGCTCTAAAGGGAATAGTATGCATTAGATAGATGCAATGAAACACCCCTTTTAAACCCTCTCTGTTATTGTATACATGTTGACCATCAATTTGTCTGTAATTAGAAATGAATCACCAACTAACTATTCCAAGCCAAAATGCTTCCATCATAGAACTTTGTTTACATTTTTTGTCACATATCCAGTACATTAAAAATGTGCTGTCACAGCTGCCAATCTGCTATCCATTTTAAATCCAGTTTAATATAATAATAGTAATAATATTGAGGCGGCCTGTTGAGAGAGTGGTTAGCATGTTGGGCTCACAGTTCTGTGGTCAAGGGTTCAAACCCACTGTGAAGTTTGCATATTCTGCTCTGGCTTGGTGGGTTTTTCCTCCACCTGGTTGAACACTCAAAACTGCCCTTAGGTGTGTGTGAGCGTGATTCATTGTCCGTCTCCTTGTGCCCTGCGATTGACTGTCCATAAATTCAGGATGTCCCCGCCTAGTGCCCATAGTTGGCTGGGTTAGGCTCCAACATCCCCCGTGACCCTTGTGAGGATAAGCGGTTCAGAAAATGACTGAATGAATGAATATAATAATATTGTCCATTCTAATTTTACAGATATGTTGATAATTACAGCTGGTGGATCTTTGGGCTTTGTTTTGCTCTTATTTTTTCCCTTTAAACATGGTGTAAAAAAAATTCTATCATGACAGGCAATTTTACATGTCAATATGTCATGCTATAATACATTTTAATTATTTTCTGAAAAATTATACAATTATGACTTCCCCCACTCACTTGAATTTTGAATTGACATTAAACTGAGCAGCCACAGCAGTTAAAGTTATTAAGTAATGCTACAACCTAAAACTCGCATATAACAAGAAGCAACACAGTAGTATACATATTTTTGCTCAATTGTAATGTTATCTAATTTTTTATTAATAAACAGGACTAGTTTTAAGTTTTAAGACTGCTTTATATTGAATTAGTATAATATCATTAATAATGACAGAATCAATAATGATATTGGAAGAAATTGTGCGCTCCGTCTTCTGTGCGGATTGTGTTGCTATTTTCAGTTTTTTTTGCATGCATGACTCAAGTACAGCTGGGATAAGGACCCCATTTGCTAAGTAGAGAGCTCTTGAGGCCAATTGATAGCATCATGTATGGAATCTTATAATTCTAGCAGGTCAGCGCAAGTTAGTTGCACGAACAGGGCTTTTTGTGATGATAGTGTGTAAACTGTAAATACATTTTTATATATTGTGTTGGTATATATTGTTATAGTGTACAGCACTTCCTAATACTACTCTTTTGAATGGCATGACTTTGGCAACATCAGTAGAGGGGGGATAAGCTAAAATGATTGTTACACCTAAAAATGTCTGTGAAGCATAAAAACTTGTCGTTGAAATGCAAATCCATGCGGCATAGTTTGGCTCGGCTCAGCTCAACACAAGGTGCCCTTCTGTTAAAAAGAAAAATAAAGAAACTTTGTCAGGTTGAGTCATGCCAGATTCTCCCATATTTTCTCCTCTTAAAGCTTTCATTCTTAACTTGTGTTATTCACTCCTTGGCTGCTAAGGACATCCAATTGTATGGCATCCAATCAGCCTTTTGTGCTGAATTGAAATGAGTTCATGTCTCGTAGATTGGATTGGATTGGATAACTTTATTCATCCCGTATTCGGGAAATTTCATTGTGGCAGTAGCAAGAGGGTGATTAGATAGAACAACAAAGCAAAAGCACAAAGTACAAAGCAATGTCCGATCCATTTGAAGTGAGAGGGTGGCAACTAAATAACGATCGTTTTTTTCGCTGCCAGTCCCTCCCACTTTAATGTATTGGACGTCTATTGCTGTCAATGGTGTCAATTAGTTAATGATATACATAAGCTATAGCTACCTTCTCAATAAGAATTATTCAGATGGAGTACTGTACTGTACATTGAATTGCTTTTGTAGTCATGGATACTATAGAAACTGACACTCATCATTCTTATTCCCAGGTGATGCCTTTCCAACAGGAACCAATCCCTTCCTTGCTGGTTATCCATGCCCCTCCCCCTTGACCTCTGACCCTGCATACAGATCAGCCAATCCCAGTGGTTTGCCGATGGCTCAGCTTTGGGCATCACACGCTCACGAAGGTAAATGCATGCCATCGAGTCCATCAATTGCCTCAATAAAAGACACAAATGGCAGCGCGTTGTCGAGAAGCTGCTGTTAGTTGGCACCTGCAATTTGACCCCTAAGGTCTTTTCTTCTTTCCCCTGTCTCATCATTTCCACCAGTGGGATTCCTTTTTTATTGGTCTTTGTCCGCTTGTAGTGCTGCTCCTGGCCTTGTCCTAAATGTGTCTCACTTCTTTCCTCCAGTCAGCAACACTCACTTTCACCTGCCACATCTTTTTGTAATGTGTTATCTTTTTTTGTTCTTTTTCTTTTAAATCCACGTGCCCAACATGCTCTCTAATTCTATCTTTCTGTCCCACTTTAGAACTCTTTCCTTTTCTCTCTCTTTCACTGACCCAGCTTTTCAACACACCCATGCATGTCTTTGTCCTCTGTCCTCTATTTTTTTCAACTAAGTGATTGAATGTGTGCCCTCTTTACGTGTCTGCTGTTTTCCTGCTGGCGTGAGTGAATTTATTGAATGAGGAAAATCTTGTAATGCACAAGGTAAAACCTACAGAAGGACAAATAGATCACAATTTGGCTTTGAAATCTGAGTGATTAGGCAGTTTACCTGAGTGCGATCTGCCTCACGTAGTGCTGTTGGCTATGACGGCCATAAGTGACTAATGCATGCAAGACAATTAAAAATAGCAACAATATAATCCACGCAGAATTTATTTTCAATGTTACCAACTTTTACATTCAGCATTCCTAAAGGTCTATTGTGGCATATCAATATCGGGATAGATTTTTCTCCATTTCGCACAGCACTACTTTATTGTGATAAGTAATGTGTTTTTACCCACTTCATCGTCCTTTTTTCAGTTAAGGCAGGTCATCACAATCATGTGAGTCCCTCTAAGACAGATCAGGACTTGCGTACAATAAGCATTTGTTCGTCCCAGAAATAGCGAGAAATCCTATCTGACCTATATTCAGGAGATGATGGAATGGATGGAAATTTGACTTAAAAACCCAGCCTGAATTATCTTGCTAAACCCCCGCGCTGACTCAAGAGTTCACAGACATGGATATAAATACAATCCTTCAGGGCTTATAGGTTCTTAAAACCTAGTCCCTAGCTGTAGTAGCAACTGGAGGTAAAACTAAAAGCATTTCAGCCCAGCAGCTTAGAGTCAAAGTTTGAATGTGGTTGGGACTCACCCACGCCTCACAGAAATAAAAGCTGAGAGAGACAAGAGACCTCATTGCTTACAGTTTAGCGTGTTTAAATGAAGCTTAGTGATGAAGCTACCCTGCATTCATTTTCCCTCTCTGTGTAAAGTCTTACCTGTTTAAATTAAATACAAGCCTAATTTTGGGTCACTTCCATGTTAATTTTAGGGTACCTATACCAGTCACTGCACTAAAGATTCGAATATTTTAATGTCCATTCAACAATAATGTATTTTGTATTTCCACTTATCTATGCACCAGCACTGCTTGTTTCTCAGTTTCTGCCCCTCACAATGTAAAAAGATTTACATGCTGGTTCTGCTTCAGTCTATCATGCTGGAATGGCTGCGGCATCTTTGGAAATGCCTTGGCAAGACCAGGCAAGGCGACTCTGACCGAGCATGTGCGAATGTGTGGCAACAGCAGTCAAACTAAGAGTTACAAACAAGCACATCACTAGCATGGAAATAAACGGCAGAGGCTTTTTTCTATATTAAGAGCAAGTCTCTGAGAACAACAGCTGGCTTTGAGGCTAACTTGATCCCATTGCTGAGCTCATATATGGAACAACTGAGTTCCCAGGTGAAGAAAACAAGGGACAAAAAAATAGAAATGACTAAAGTTTGACATTCATTTTGCCATTTCTTGTTATGCTCAAACAGGTGGTTGTCAGACTACAACCAAATTCATTTAATGTTTTTTGTGCACCGCTTCAGTAGATGCCTGGAGTGTTTTTCTAGGCTTAAATTTCAGTTGAGCATAAAAACATTGAATATTAATATATTTATAGTAATAAACACACTGAGATGATATCAGAATTAAGGAGCTGCATGGGGAGAACGCAATCATTAAGTTTTATGCTGTAATTTCTGTAGGGCATATTTATGAAAGCGGCGATATAACTTTGAAATTTGTTGCTTTGCCCAGATACAATGCTCAGTAATCAGTCCAGGTTTCTTGAGTGGTTTGAAGCACAGGAGCATTTTTGAAAACGGATCCAAGCCACAAGTATTTCTTTTAATCAGTATTTTGTCCTTCAGGCACTGAAATATTAACTGCACAGTTGGTAAAATATGAAGTGTACAAGTCTAATCACTTACGCAAGAATCCAAAGTTTCATAATCCTTTAATTTGGATGACATTGGACTACCAGAACTTCAATATTCGTTCATTCATGCTTGCTAGTCAAAATTGAGTCAACGTCTAGCGCCACCAATGGTTGTCACAGAGTTGAATGTCAATGTGTTGAGGTGAAGCTATTTACGTAGATCAATGTATATATTGAGTGAGTGAATTAACTGGTTTAGTTCAGTTGCAATACATTTAAACATACTAATCAAATTGTGTTCTGTTTGTCTGTAGGCTACCATCTTCCCGGCAGCCTATACTCAAGCCCCTACCTGTCTTTGGGGCACTTGGACCCACCATCAATTTCCCACAATCATCTATATGAATCACATAAAGGTCAGTCACTCATAGTTATTTCCTTTTCACCCCGACTCATTTTTAGTGCCTTGGACTTATTCATTTTAGCATCAAATTTGCCCTAACATCCAAATGTCTTGATTTGGAATTGAAGCGTCTGTCTTTTTTTCATAGAGAGCTTTTTCCTGCCAGCACCTATCAGCCAGTCATCCCTCCACCCCCCATCTGCTTCTCAAAGCACACTGCCTAGCTTGACACCGCCCCAAAAGGCACCACGAGACGGAAGCAGAGAACGGTCCTGTCGGGGTGAACGTGAAAGAGACCGAGAGCGTTCACGAGAGGAGCTGCGAACACACAATGTGGTGGACCTCACGCTGGATGGAAGGAGCGAGGAAGACCGCCGGGGGCGCCTTGGGGATAAGGAGCGAGACAAAGAGAGGGAAAGGGACACAGAGAGAGATGGTTGGTCTTTACATCATCACCACCATCAACAGAAATCAAACTCTCAACCCTCCAACGCAGAGTCCAGGTCAAAGCCATCACCTGCGCTCCCCTCAATGTCCCCGAGCGGCGGTGGAGGAATCCCCCGGCTTCATGGACACGAAATGGACCGGGGAAGCCGTGAGGGGGAGGGCGGCTCAAGAGCCCATAATCACTCTAACCGTCACTCGAATAACTCGAACTCGTTGACAGCCTCTCCCTCAGAACGGCAAAGGAGGAATGACTCGACGCTCCAGTTCTCCTACGCCCTTCCACCTTTCCTGCAATCTTCCATCGCTGCAGTGTCCCTCCCTCATATACCTAGAGAGTCTTCAAGGGAGCAAAGAGTTACCGCGCCAACATATGTACCTTCTGTGGAGGTTTATGACGAGCGGATCGGTCCCATCCAGATTGCGTCGCAGGCAAGAGACAAGCACGGTGACAAATACAGAGACCGAGACAAGGAACGCGATCATGAAAAAGAGCTGGAACGGGAAAGTTACAGGTTTCCAGACAGGAATTTGATAGAGCATCCTCAACTTTCCCACCCTGCTGACTTGGGCAATCATCGAGAGGAAGGTTCCGTAATTTGTTCCAATGGAAAACGAGGCCAGGACTCTTCTCACTCTTTTAGTCAATCAAGGTTTAGCCCAGAGGCTCGGGACATGTCCAAATACTCAAGTCGCCTTGGCTTAGAGCGGACTGGCACGGACAAAAATTGGAATTCCATCAGTCCTTTGACAAACTATGCTACCAATCACATGGCAGCCCTTGCTGCCCAACATGGACGAGCCCTCTCTTCTCCACACAGTCAGCAATCACACACACAAATGTCACATTCCCCTCACACAACCAACCGGCCAACCACTAACTCAAACTCACACAGACATTCCCCACAAACGGAACGTGGACAGAGCCGTACGGGCGAGGAAGGGAGTCAGAGAATATACTTGGACCCTTCAGCCCTCTACCGACCAGGAGTGTCCGTTGGGGGGGAGCGAGGTGCCGGCCCCCCGGAGGTCTCAGCCATGCAGAGTCTCATTAAATACAGTGGAAATTTTGCTTCTGAGGGACCGTCCTCCTCCGGGCTCGCAGCAGAGAGTCGAGGTCCCTTTGGGGGTTTGGCTAGTATTGGGATGGTAGCCGATCGAGACCGAGAGCGGGAAAGAGATAGGGAGAGGTCAGTTATTGGCTCAAGTGCTTCTGGGTCGTTACGGGTGCCGCCGCAGTTGAAAAGAGAGCAGGATCGGCCCGACAGCGCCCGCTCCTTTGGTCGAGAGATTGAGGGGGAAGTGCGTCACCCGCCAGTCGGCATTGCTGTGGCCGTGGCCCGACAAAGAGAAAGCACAAGCAATAAACAAGCTCCTGGATCTTCAGAACCCCAGAGATCTCTTCTGACAACAACTATTAAAGGTAATGATTGCTTTTTTTCCATGCAATGGGTTTGAAATCTGTTGGGGTTTGAGTTTTGGTTCAGTTCATGTTTTTGCCTTAGGGCGTATTCATGGCCAGGAAAGTATGCATACCTAAACGTAGTTTGAAAATGCCATTGTGAAAAACTAACCCTCTTTCCAAATCATGTAAAGGTGATGTTTTTTTCTGGTTACTTGGTAAAACTCCCCTATTTATGTTCATACACTTAATGTAACTTTAATAAACAAGTGAAAAATTGGTGGTAACTAACTGATAGCTTGTTCACTTTGCTGGCAGCTTTGCAGAGCTGTTGTTTGAGGATGACTATGACCTAAGTATAAGTATAAAAAAAAAATCACATGTCATTTGACTGACTGCCCTGTGTATCAATCAAGTGACAGGACGAATGATAGGCAGATGGCTATATTTTAGTCAATACAATGAACGTTATTTGTATCTAATCAATTTCTGACAATGTTGCCTCCGGGTGCTAACAGACACATACATAATGCACATAATGTACATGCATACATAATAGAATAGCTAAGGAAACCAACACATGCAGATGGCCATCAGGTATCAATAGGGCTGGGCTACCCAATTCATCAATCACGATTTACCAGTCAATCACCAAGGTATTAGTGCTAGATGGGATCACAATAAGCTTTGAACCAGTGCAACATTGTTAACTGACAGGCTAATTCCATGCCCTCTAATACTATGTACATATACCTGAAAATATTCTACCTGTTTTGCGATGTCCCGCACTGGACTTTGTCCAGTTAACTCGGTGCATGGATCGGCATAGTACTAACCATCTCTAGTAAGTTGCCTTTTGATAGTGTCTTTTTTTTCTCGACTCCCGAGTTGTTAGGGATGTTTTCAATAGTAAAATATCTTGAGTTACTGACATCCTTCCTGCTTCTCCCTGTTTGGGTCCACGCGTTGTTTCTCGCCTGCTCGCCCACATTACTATGACAAAGTATTTTGCAGTACATTTGTTTTTCACACGTGTATTTTGGAAATTAGCCACTTTAAATCACACCCTATGTGTATTTTACACTTTCTGGTCAGGTGCAAGCGGGTAGATTGTGATATTCCATAATAAACTTATTTTCTCCTCATTTCAAATCACATGCTTCTCTACACCAGCCCCAGTGATACTGCATGGAACTTAGATCTGCTTCGTTAAATGAACCAAGAGCAAATAATCCCTCATTTTACTTACTATGAATTAATAATGATTCATTTTTCTTTGGCTGAAAGTCATATTTTCTCAGCTCTGTTTGACTTGAAGGCATTTGTGGCCATGATATGATTGGAATTTTTTTCCCCAAATGACTAATTGCGTCATGTGATGCATTTTTTTTCTGAGCCTCTTTTTAACGAGTCAGTTGGCCCTCTCCTTCTGTCTATAGTCTTCTTTTTGTCTCTATCTAAATGTCTCTTTTCAGTCTGTCACTGCTCCAAGTGCTTTTTCATCCTCTACTCTCTTTTCATTTCCTTCAATGTCTCCACTTCTGAGTTATTTGGCAGAGAACTCCCTCCTTGTCCCACCTCAGGGCCTTTTCTCTCTCTCTCCCCACTCTTTTCTGCAGGTTGTGGGCTGCTTACAGTTCCCAGCCTCGCCTCCACCCACTCTGCATTTAACATAGTATTTCAGAGTGCAGCTAAAAGCTACAAACAAGCCTTGAATGACAAGACGACTATTGGGTTGTTGCTAAGCAATGATGCTTCTCAAGAGTGATGGACTATGTTAATGTGTGAAAGACTATTGTGAGTTTTTGTAAGGTACAATAGATGACTCATGGAGTGTTTATTAGCATGTGCTTGTGCATGCACGTCCATCCCCGGCAGAGGCTTTAGTCTATGACTTTTTAGGTTACACAGATTTTTCAAATAGTCCCTCCTTTTAAAAGAAACTCTGTACAAACAGCTGAGGATTTGCTGTGGAAAAATACAAACAGATGGAGATAGGCAGCACTGTTGAGATGATACCGGCTGATGGATGAGATGAGAGAATTCTCAGGGGTGAAAAGAATTGAGTATTAGGGAGGTGAGCAAGGGAGAAAAGGTGGTGGCTAATCACTGGCTTTGTGATGCACAGAGGAGGATAGCATGTGGGGCAGTCTCCCTGTAACCTTGGTAACAGTCTTGAAATCTTTCCTGCGGAGAATGTCAGGGTTGGTTAAAGTCTCTTGTCCCTACACACATCCACACGTACACACACGCACTCACACACTCACACACTCTCTGAATGGTTCAACACAGTTGTATAAAACCTTTTTCTCCATTTTGTACCATGGGGACTTTGAGTCATCTTAGTTGGGTGGAGAGCTAGAGTGCAAAAGGATCTTCATGTTTATTCTTTCCTTGATAGAGTGAGAGCAAAGCTCACTGAATTATTGTATTTTTAGCAACATAGGTTTAAAGTTCACTGTGCATACAGACAGCCACTAATGTACTGTGACGTTTGGGTAATTAGCCATGAAGGTTAATATACCAGAAAGAAACTGAAGTCGTCCTCATATTAGATGCCTATGTTGTTGCTTTATGGAAGACATATTTTGAGGTGTTTACTAAAGTTGCTGCTAAATATTTGAACTAGATTATATCGTTGGATGTTTCAGTCTTTGTTTGACCACCTAAAGACACCAAAGCAGAAGGGATTTATTTGGATTGCTGTATACATTAAAAATAATTGCAGATCTGAAATACTCCTGTCACGATTCTAACATTTTCAATTTTATCGATACTCAAACAATAAAATGCTTAATACATTTTTTCTTACTACATTAATAAGTAATGCAAACTAAATGTTAACTTTTAGTATTTCCCAATTTGCGGTCATTATATCTGATAGGAAAAAAAAACCTTCCTCCAATTGCCTCAAATATTAAATGACCCAAAATGTACCAGAAATGACCCCAAATGCGCAGAGAGTTATCCACGACACAATCCATAATGTACAGGGGGTGATCCCAAAATGCCGCAAAATATAGCGGAAGTGACACATAATCAATTGGATGCTAGCCAATGGGAATGATAGTCCAATCCAATTCATTTCAACTGGGAGGACTAGCTGTGAATGCATTTATTAGAGCTATTGACTACAAATTCGTTTTGACTAAAAAAATGTTAACTCGTCTAGCGTTGTCAATGGCAGCCAAGGAATTTGCCAGGAAAATGGAAAAACACCTTCCATTTCTATCGAGAGCAATGCAAAATATAACAAACCTGAACCAAAACGAATTCCTGGTGACCTGAGATAGTGAAAACAGAAAGTAATACCGACACTTTTGCAATCAGATCTATTTTCTGGATGCAGCATTTCAGTATAGATTAGATTAGATTAAACTATTCACCCCGGATACCTAATACCTTTTGATAACCTCTAATCAACATAAAAAATAGATTAAATAGAGAAAAAAAATTACCCAGATAACTTTTCTGGCAAGACTCTCGCAAACGATTTTGCTCTTGCAATTATTGTCCATCCATCCTAAAGAACATTTGGGAAATGTCAAGAGGCCTTGGCTTGCATTAAATGTCCTGGTTCATCCCAAAAGTGTTTAATGGACAGAAAAAATGTTTTAAATTGACCGGGGATTGATTCATTAAAGGATTAATTGGGTGTCCCAAACACCATGATGAGTACCTTGTAAAGTATATTTTGTAAATTCCATAGTAAGACTTCTAACGGCATTCAATTTGAATGGAGCCCCGACTGCTCTGCAGAATCTATGACAAATGGTTCATTTGAGCAGAGCAGCAGGAAGCTGCAAGACATCAAACACTGCATCCTGTCAGGTCAACATTGCGACGATTCTGTTTGATGGTTGGCCAGAGTGAGGTCAGCCAACTGACCTGCAGTGAATTAACCTCTCGCCCCCACTGCCTTGTTGTCGTGTTCTGTAATGAAGCTTGGTATTCAGTGGTCTGTAGCACTTGATTTCTCTGTTGTCAACATAGATGAAGAACGAGGTGAAGAGCGTGCACGTCATCATGAAGATCGACTCCTCGCAGGCCGCTTGGAACGTAATGACAAAATGCTCAGGTGAGGAGGACATCTAACCTGTTTTACATCTCGTCTAGCCTGTTCTAAGAATTATTCAAGAGATGTCTAAACATTAGTTAACCTAGATTGTCTGTGTTACAGTAAAATCCTGATTCGTTTTTTATGTACTTTGCCTTTTGATTCCTCACAGAGACCACAAAGAATTACCCGATTTCACCCAGTTGCACCCGCCGCTGCTCTCCAGCAGTTTGACACCCAATTTGATGACAACCAGTCTCATGACCCCCAACCTTATGGTGACGGGAGGGGCAGGGCGTTGGCATCCTGACCCTTCAACACTGACCTCTAACCCCTGGCTGCCTCGTCCTGGAGCCCCCCCAGTCTGGCTCTCCAGTTCACCATATAGTATGTGAACAGCACTTCTTCTAGCATCTTAATGTGTCTAAGTTCTTACACACCATGATTTCCCCATTAAGCCAGACATAAGCCAGCTTTTATAAAATGGTTAATTCACCGTTGAATTGTAAAGTTTATTTTAATTTATCACATATTTTGTGTGTACATTAAGTCCCACTGCAACAGTGAACCTTTCAAAAATAGTTTGTGTGTTGTATAGGCCACCATTTTCCTTTTCAGCTGTCACCCTCTTTGACATTTGAGTTATTCAACCTAGTGCTAAAGACAGTTTGATTCCGTTTAACACGAGCATACGGCGTGCTTGCGAAATGTTACACGTGGCTGCGTAGTGGTCTTTGATTGGTGTAGTAACAGAGGGAAGTGTTGGCATTCTGTCAAATGGCAGCAGCAGCCTCCCAGGGTCAAGTGGCGCAGACATTCCTGAACTTTGCAGGACGTTCCAGATCTATGTCTCATTCCCAGTCCAAAAATAACCATTCCAACACTCACACAGTGCTTCAGGCTTACATTTTGACTGTAAACACAAAGACATGCAGGCATACAGAGCTCTCCAAGGGCCATTCCAGTCTAGACACTTGAGGAAGAAAAACAAAATCTTGATAAAAGGAGCTAATTTTGGTGCAAGCCCCTGATTTACAGTGTTATCCTTGTTTTCGAACATCCCAAACTTCGAACAAACCAGAGTTGGAACACAATTTTGAGATTTTTGCTTCTGATTTCGAATGAAAATTCAGAACTCTAGCATCCACAACAAAAGCCGGAAAACACACCAGCGGGCCGACCAGCTGACGTACGACTCCCTTTTTTTGTTGTGCATAACGTAGCCTCGGTCCGCAGATGTCTCCTGTTAGTGTCATGTTATGTGGTTTGGGCGTTTTCCCTTGTATGTCCTGTCCATGTGATTACCAGTTAGTTTCACCTGCTGTGTCTTTCCTGATTGCCTTCCCTCGTGTGACCCAGCTGATTCAAATTGTCTTGTCAACCCCTGTCGGTGTATTTAAACCCCGTGTCTCCATCAACCCGGCTCGGAGTATTGTTTGCGTTTGGCGTGTGTTATGTTGGTGTGTTTCCTCTCTTTGTGTTTCACCCCAGTAAATTAGCTTCGTTGTGTTGTTACTTTTTCCATTTTTTTTGTATTTAAGGCTTTGTTATTAACTTTTACGTTAGTGCACCCACACTCGCCCGTGTGCGCCTGATTACCTGCGTTCGGGTCCAACTCCGCTTCACTCACCCCAAGACTCATAACAGTCAGCTACATTTACTGACTGTTTTGTCTTCATATAGAGCACTCTATTAACCCCAAATAATGGCTCCAAAAAACACAAGTGGAAATATTTTCCCCTCATTACTGCTTATTTAAAGTTATTCTGCACTATTGTCCATTTTATTTATTTCTTTTTTTTTTATACAAGGCTGGAGGCCGCATCGCTACAGATACCGTATTTGAACTATACATGTTGGGCAGCCTGGTGGAGCGAGTGGTTAGCGGGTTGGCCTCACAGCTCTGAGGTCCTGGTCACGTCCACCTGTGTGGAATTTGCATGTTCTCCCCGAGCCTGCGTGGGTTTCCTCCGGGTACTCTGGTTTCCTCCCACATCCAAAAACATGCATGGCAGGCTGATTGGACACTCTAAATTCCCCCTAGGTAATGGTGTGAGTGTGCATGGTTGTCTGTCTCCTTGTGTCCCGTGATCGGCTGGCTGGCCACTGATTCAGGGTGTCCTCCGCCTCTGGCCTAGAGTTAGCTGGGATAGGCCCCAGCACCCCCGCGACCCTAATGAGGATGAAGCGGTTCAGAAAATGAGATGAGAGAGACTATACATGTATTTCTACTATTTATTATCGGGAAAAACCTTTAAAAGTGTTTAAAAAGCCTATTTTTTAGGCTTTGAGCACCTTATTTCTTTTTCCATTCATTGTAATGGGGAAAAAATCCATTCAGAACAGATTGTGGTCAGGAACGAGGTACCACTGTAACTCTTTATGTCCTCAAACTGAGTCTTAAAGCAAAATGGAAAAAAAATAGTTGTACAAATGTTAGTTTTCAAATTAGTTATCAAAATTCCCTCTCATAACCTCTTCTTTCTCACAGGTTTGAGCTCTTCCTCGCTTCACCAGACGCTTCCCCCAGGCTATCCACCATCACTACCAGGCTCCATACCACCCCCCTACCAGTTTGTCAGAGACTCACAGACTGGAAAACTTATTGTGATCCCGACAGAACACCTGTCACACTATGGTATAATAATCTTCTTCCGTTCCCTCAATTCAACGGAAGCATCGTTGCTAGATCTCGTTATTAGACAAGACAATTTTATGTGTATCACAATTCAACACAATGTAATTCAAAGAGCTTTACATAAACATGAAAATCCAAAAACAATAAAAGTCACATTAAATCATCAAGCTAGTAGAAAACAATTGAAACACCAAACGAAAAACAATCAATAGGAAGCACAAGTTACATAACTTGAAAGTTGAACTACACAGGCAAATACAAATACGCTCCGTTTTTATTTTTTATTTTAAAAGATCTAATGGTTTAATCACAACTGGATGCTCCCATACCCGGCTTGATCTTGTTTTTCTGAACACTTAGCGGACTGGTTCCGTTACATCATACAAAACACTGAGATTTTACATTTCATTCCAACTAAAACAACTGTTTTGTTAAACCTACGCTCAAATGTTCCTCTTATTTCCCTTTCATTGTGTCCAGGTGGAGATGTATTGGAGCGTGGGACCCCTGTGTGGCCCGGGGTATACGGTGCAGGCACTTCCCTTCAGCATGCAGCTCAGCTCCAACTCCTCTCCCAGCAGCAGATGCTCCGACAACAGGAGCTGCTCATGATCCAGCAGCACACGGCCCAGGTTTTGGAGCTGCAGAGAAATGCACAGTTAGTTGTAAGTGCTACTTGTTCTTCTAAAACACAGAGGGCCCGATTGATTGAAGGTTACCATGTATATGCAAATAGATGTATTCAGTATTTGCAATGTGTTTTATTATACCAAAAGTCAATTGCAATAGCTAATATGGGGGTCTGTCAATTGTATGCTCTTAATGAAGTCTTTTTTTAATCCCATTTTTTGATAGTTTAACTAATGTCACCATGTTGTTTAGTGCATTGTGGGATCCAGGAAATGCACATATTTAAAGCATTGTGGTTTTGGTCCCTGCTAAAATGGAAACCGACTGACATATCTTAGTAGGGGTGAACCAGAAAGCAGCAAGCACACTGGGTTTGGGCTCGTGACAACAACAATGTATGTTTTAAACACTTAAAACAAATTCTGGCCAAAATCAGACCCAAAGAGTTTCTGTCTAAAACTCAGAGATCCAGGACTTGCTTGTTCACAGCTTGTTCCCATCTTTTCAGAACGTATTTTCAAACAGATTTCATTAAATTCAATGAAAAACATCAAAACGACTTTACAACACCTTTAAAATGAGTTTCACTTGTAGATGTCCAATCCATTTAAAGTGAGAGGGCATGCAGAAAACGTTTGTTCATTCGCTGCCAACCCTCCAACTTGAAATGAATTGGATGTCTTCTGCCGTCACAGTTAGGCCTTTAAAGATATTAATTTACATTAGATTATGCAATACATCAGTATTAATAAGAAAAAACATACATGTACATTTGTAGATTTTTTTTAACGGAAATGTGGTTTTGGTAGATAAAAATGGCATCACTGCAATAGTAGTTTTGTCTCCTCACACTTCAAATTATTTCACTAATAATGTCATTTTGCAAAATGTGTGCGCTGAAAACAACACACTTCAAAGTCTCAAACATTTTAATGAAAATAATATGAACATTTTTACACAATTTTCCACTTCAGTTTGTCACTTTGATTGAACATTTACCATGTGGCAGTTGGTTTAAAAGTCTTAGTAAATCTATCTCAGGGTTAAACAAAGTAGTTTTAGTAAAAATAAACAAAAAAACAATTTAATATTTTGAAACTGAATGTTTCATGTTTTTTTTCAGGAGCATTTAAAGGCCAGTGAGCATCAGCCAAACCATGATGACAAAACAGAAAAGTCCAATGCTGAACCCAAAGCGCGACAATCTTCAGCATCTTCCCAATCTCCCTCACACATCCTCCAATCCCGCAAGCCTCCCCTAATGTCTCGCTCACCGACACCCTCAACGTCTTCGCTTACGCCGCTACCATTGCTATCCTCACCGGTTATACACCTGAAGTCAGAGGAAAGGAAGCAGAGAGTGTTGTCTCACCCTCCCACTCCCTTGCCACGCACTCCCTCCCCATGTTCAGCCTCGCCACCTCCATCCTCACCACGGCTGCCGAAACATGAGTCTGGCGACGATGCACAGCCAGATAGGAGAGGTCGGAGAGATGGACGAAAAGCTGATTTCCAAGCCATCTACACCGGTGAGTCATTCAATCGCAGTTCGGTTATGCCTTGTCTATATCTCATTGGCCATTAACGGCGATAGACGTCCAATCCATTTGACTTCAAGGGGCAGAATTTCCATTCGTCCCTCCCAGTCAAAATCGATGAGATTTTAATCGCAGACAGTGCCGATTTTAATAAAACTAACACATTTTCTTCTTTTTTTAACTATATAACACACTGTCTAACACTAGATATATTTTTGGGCTTGCTGTAAACATTCACCTTTTTGGTGCCTTTGGCGGCTATAGATGTCAATCGTATGAACTGCAAGGCTTGTCACTATTAACTAGGGTTGCCAAATATTTTTGTATCCGGTGCGCAATCTGGGGCAGCAGCCATTAAGTTAAAAAGATGTGTTTAAGAAATGCAACCAATAACAACCCGCCAAACTCTGAAACCAAATTTATTTATGATGGTTGTCTCAATTAGATATTCTTTCACACGAGTTGGACTCCGGGTCAACTAATTTTGAGACTGCCAATATCGAATACTAGGCAATGTATGAAGGAGGGAAACTAAAGCACATCCAAATATAGAAGCTCTGACTTACCTCATTGATTACATATACCAAACTTGTACCACTAATTGGCCTCAAGATGTCCATAAAGTTACCTAATTGGTGCTTGTTGCCAACCATACGTGAATAATGCATGCAAAAGAATTGAAAATACCAACCTATATAACACACACAGAGCAAACCGTTCCAACAACTTTATTATTTAATTCATTATTAATGATATCCTGACTTAACATACAGCAAACTTAAAACTCAAACCTAATAGTCACTGCTATTGGTGGATAATTAAATATCTTTAGATTTGAGCAAAAATATACATGCACTGCTGTCTGTACTGCTTCAAACATTTGTTGCAGGTCCTTTTTTTTAAATGACATCGAAAAGTCGGTTGTATTGTATTATAACTGTGGCATATCGATATTGTGACCAGCATTATTACGTATGTACCTGGGTTGGCAGTGAATGAGTAAAGAAAGTCAAGTATGTGCGCCTTTTAACTTAAATAAAAACATGTATGTATTTTTTCTTTGTGATCACAGAGCTGTCACCCAGTTACCCTTACCAGTCGATTACTACTCCTTTTGGTCAGACCGTTCCATCTTATCACAACACAGAAGCGCTTCCACGACGGCACTCCCACACTTTGGACTTGAGTCCAAAGTCCTTGCCCTCAGCCCATCTCCATTCAAGGCTGCTGGATGCTGACATCAAACCACAAAAACTGACAACAGAGAATAAGTCCTTCCCGATACAGGAACCTGTCGTTGAAAAACATCAATCGGATTTGATGCCAGAACCACTTATTCCTCTAGTGCGTAGCTGCAGTCCCGTCGGGGCTAGGCAGAATAGACAAGATGAAGGGGTGTCGTTGAATCGTGAGTCGATTGCTCCGCAGGTTGCTATTCCTTCACCACAGCAGAATTTGAGTGTTGAGGATGTCAGGCTCGAAGACAAGGATGGACAAATCAAAACAGAGTTGCAATCATATCAGTGTCAAGAAGCTTATTCTTCTCCGCACAATGGAGCTGAGCCTGCAACAGTTGTTTACAAGGAATTTGAGCGAATGCGATACCCATCGAACCACACAGAAGATCTGGAGAGTCCGGAATTCACTAAGCAAAGCGCCAGCGCTGAAATTGAATCCCAACAACCAGGTACATCAAAGCACCACACTCCAAGTCAGATGGAAGACATGTCCAATATCGCCCACACGCCCGAGTCGCCGCTCCCTCTGATTGTTGGTCCCGAAGACCCCATGTCGGGCATGCTTGCTCTGCTCAAAGCCAGCGAAATGTCTCAGCCGTATCCTCTCAGTCAGACCACATCAATGCTCATCCACCCGACTGAAATTGCTGCAGACTGCAGTAATGCTTGTCCGCTGGAGATTGTGGCACTGGAGGGCATGGCCTTGCTTAGCCAAATGGTCAAGCAGGAGATGGAGAACATCAGCACAGAGCAAGGTAAGGGGAGCAAAATTAATATTTGGTTTCTGAAATTTCCAAATTAATCTTTAATGCTTTATAATCTTTTATGGGGTTTGATATTTTTTAGTTTTGAATTTTTCAATTTTTGTTGTATTTTTTAATATCTTGTTATTAATAATGCCGCCTGATCGTGTAGGGCAGGGGTGTCAGACTCGGGTTGGTTCGCGGGCCGCTTTAACGTCACCTTGATTTCACGTGGACCATTTTATATAAACTTAGATAGACTTTTTATAAATGGATTAAAAGAACTGGATTAAAAGCCCTGAATATTCAGTTTTTTATAGATCTAAAATAATGTTTATTTTAGCCTTTTTTAATATATTTTTAGATTTTACAAAATGATTTTTGAACTAAAAACACAGAAAAAAATGATTAAAAAATTACAATTATTGATTTAAAGGGGGGAAATCGGGAAATTTAATATACATCTAAACTCTTCATTTTAATTTGATCCTAAAACAGAAAGTTGGCACTCATGATTTACTTTCCCGGGCCACACAAAATGATGCGTCGGGCCAGATTTTGCCCCCGGGGCTGCCACTTTGACACATGTGGTGTAGGGGTTCACTAGACTGACTTCGTTGCGGACAGGCGGCGGCTCGATTCTCGCCGCTTGCGGTATGATTGTGAATGCGAATGGTTGTCTGTCTCTCTGTGTGCCCTACAGCTGACTGGCGACCAGTCTAGAAAAAGTTTATTAATATTTCTATTAAATAGATTGTATGTATATCGCTGTCAACAACGTCCAATGAGTTCATCTACAATTACCCTGTTTTATTTTTGTCTTCATCCCATTTAGATTTGGCAAAAGAAGGTTTGGACTATCTCCTTGAAGCAAGCAGACAGATTCTTCTGGAGGCCATAGAGGACCAGTCCCACATTGATCTTCCCCGAACTCTCGATCCCAACAGGAAATACAGCTGGAGACAGAGGAAAGAGGAGCCGGTATGAAAATATAAATATGGCTGTCCACAAGGAAAAAGGTGGCAAAAAAGACCTCAACTTTCCTTTTGCCTCTTCCCTTACAGCTCTTTAGCAAAATATCCATGGAGATGTTGGATGCGGTGGAGGTGGAATACCGCATCCGCTTGGCTGAGCTACAGAAAACATACAAGGAAAAGCAGCGAGAGATGAGCAAGCTGCAGAGACGCAGAGACAAGCAGTGAGTGTACACTACACTACACTACTGTTGTCTCTTGGGATGTCACGATCACATATTTTTAAATATGAGTCAGAGTCACCTGAGAATCTGCTGATACTGAGTCCAATCCGATTCCAAGAAAATGTATTGTATATATTCAAACCTCTTTTTTTTTATACCCTTTTCCGATTCTCTGAAAATGAATGATTAAATTGGAGACATCCCTAGAAAAAAAGAAGAAAAACTACCAATACTAAGGAAAGATACTCGATACAAAATAGGATTTTTTTAAAAAATGAACTCTTTTGGTGCTATTACCAACAAAAAATTTAAAACTCTTAAATTGAATTAGTCACTATTGAAGTCTAGCTCCGTCAATGACAGCCAATGAGTAACCAATCTTAATGCAAAAATATCCTCCATTGGGTTCAATAATACTGCAAAATCCAATTTACCCCATGACAATATTTTTTTCGTGACCTGTGGTCATGCAAAAACAAATTAGTCAGTATCAGTACTTTTGCAATCGAGTATTTTATCTGGATTTCATTGGTGATACTTAAATACTTTTGATAACACTAAAGGACATGCACTGACGTACGCAGTTTCAAACACAAACTCAAACTCATCTCATCTCATTTTCTGAACCGCTTTATCCTCACTATGGTTGTGGGGGGTGCTGGACCCTATCCCAGCTGACTTCGGACCAGATGCGGGGGACATCCTGAATTTGTGGCCAGCCAATTGCAGGACACAAGGAGACAAAAAACATCCATGCTCACACTCATACCTAGGGGCAATTTAGTGTCCAATCAGCCTGCCATGCATGTCTTTGGGATGTGGGAAGAAACCGGAGTACCCGGAGAAAACCCACGCATGGTGGACTGACCTGGATTTAAACCCACGTCCCCCACTGCGCTAACCACTCAGCCGCCAGGCCGCCCCAATACACAATCTTTTAACTCTTTATTATTATGTCAGTGAGCGGCTTCAGGAGGACGACAGGCGGAGTCTGAGTAGGCGGGGCCGAGGTCGACCCAGGAAGAGAAAACACTTGGCAACACCTCCCAAAGTGGATGGCAGGCCTGCAAAGTGAGTGTGTCCCACTTTCTTTTAAATCTATAAATCACAAACTGACAGATTTGACCCATTTCGCAGTTTTAACTGTGTCTCAATGTACAAATATTCCCTTGTCTCAGGGTGGGAAGGACAATGCAATACTCTGGGGACTCTGAAACAGGCGAAGGACACAGAAAAAAGTTTTGGCTGTCCAGAGAAGGCGAGGAGACAGAGTTCGGAAGTTACGGCATGAAGATAATTAAAAAAAAGAATCTATACAAAGGCTGGAAAGACCAGGACTCATCTAGCAGTCATGTTCCAGAGGTAAAATACATGATATATATGTGTGTGTGTGTGTGTGTGTGTGTGCATGTGTGTGTGCATGTGTGTGTGTGCGTGTGTGTGTGTGTGCGTGTGTGTGTGTATGTGTGTTTGTGCGTGTATGTGTGTATATATGTACAAATATATATACACACACACATTTATTTCTTTCTTTCTCAATATTTCCAACTTTTCTGTGCGTGTTCCGCTCAAATTAATGATGTTCCTTTGCTGTTCTCAGGGGCTGAAGTTGAAACGTGGCCACGTGTGTGAGCAGGAGCAGCTCGCCTCTGACCTTGATAGAGCGCTTTCGCTCTCGCGGCTCGACTCCATGGGTGCGTCTCGTAAACTTGCTTCCGGATCGAAAGGAGAGCGACCGAGGGGCAAGTCCACGGACGGCCAAACGAAAGAGCGAACTCTCCACTTGTCGTCGAAGGGCAAATACAAGGTCTCTGCGAAGGCTTCAGAGGCCATGCGGAAGGTGAAAGGTCAGAAGAAGAGTGCTTTTTGCTCCCCAATGAGGTCAGAGCTCAGCAGCTGCTCTAACAGTGAGTACCAACTTGGGAAACTATCTTAACCTGAATGCAGCACTTCATTATCATTTAAAAAAATAGATATGTAAAGTGTAGCCTTGGTTTGTAATAGACTTAATTCATGCACTGACAATGACCGTGATAGGCACAAAGCACAAAAAACATAGGAAAAATGCAACAATCTTAGCAAAAACATGTGTTTTCTAAGAAATCCATTGACGGTAGCATTACTAAAATCTGATTTATGCAAAAACAGAAAGAATGCAGAATATGGGCAAACTTTTTTTTACCTATAAGAGCTACATATTAGGTTTAGAAATATTTGAGTATAAAAAATTGCCCAAAAAATTAAATATTAGTAAAAGCATGAATGTTAGAGTAATAAATAAACACGATTGCTGTAATTGTTAGTTTTTAATATTTTTAATAATAATTATAAATATTTTTCTCTTTATTATTTGACTCCATGAGTCACCCTTGCCAATTAGTTAAGTCACTGACAACCCTCCCAGTTCAACGGATTGAATGTCTAAAACTGCCAATGGCGCCAAAACAATAAATGTTGACTGCCATCCCAGGCATATGTAATGTGGCAGTTTAAAAAAAAGTGTTAGTTTTATTAAAATCTCACATTTGAATGGCCGACAAGGGGAGCCAGTTCATTTTTTTCTTATGTATAGCAGGACATTTTTGGGGAAAGTGTTGGGTTTCCACACTATTAACCACTTTGTCCTTATAACAGACTCTGATTCCGAGGGTCACAATTCTGCAAGAGGGGGCTGGCCCTCTCTCACAGGGACCCGGCCCCTTGGCAACCTGACTCGCAAGAGACACGCTGCCTTGTCGCCGCCCGGCGTGCTGTCCAGTTCTAAGTCCCAGAAGAAGAAGAAGAAAAAACATAAGAAACACAAGCACTTATCCCTGCTGTTGGAGGAAGCAGGCCTGAGCTCCTCTGACGACTCCTTCGATCAAGGTTACTGACCCCGTCTTAGAAATCCGCACTGTTAAGTCAGACAATACCTTGTCTTTTGAGTCTTGTCACAGCTTGTCTGTTTGCCCTGTGTGAAGGCAGCTTCCCCCCACCCACACAGATTGTGCTTTAGCTTAACCATCGCTACCTCGCTCTCGCTGCTGGTTTCTCTGCAAAGTTGCCTTTTTTTTTAACAACTACAAAAAAAGTTTACATATTTCGATGGTGTTTTTATTGCCTGGATTGCAAAGCATTTTTGTAGAGTTTGTACATTGAATTGAAAAATTGTTTGAATTTGTGAGATTTGTTTTCATAAAGTTGTATCGCAGTTTGGTACCTATGAAAGCTTTATTAAAGGTTTGGACCTGATTAGTATGGAAAGCCAAACGCTGTGGTCCTTGTGTCGGCTTCATCTGTCTTGTCTGTCTTTAGTCATTCTGTCCAACTGCACCTCCACATGTCCTCCCAAGAGCCTTTTGTTTGTCCAATATCCCGCAGCTTGGCCCAGGTTGGAACGACTACTACGTTCAATGTTGCAAAGAGATGTTCATTCTTTAGCTTAGTCCATTGTGGGAGCTTGAAGGCCTTTTTGAATGAATTATGTTGATCCAGATGTTGCCAACAAATAGACTTTTGGGATATTTGGACAAAAGAGCTCCTCGTCTGTCTACTAAAACTTCCAATAACACTTTTCCGCATTTACTTTTTGCTGTCAACGTCTTTGCTCTGTCAGCCACCTGCCCCTCCCCCTCCTCAAATTGTCTTTTCCGTTATGCTTTGAGTGTCTCTCTGCCTGTTCGACATGCTTGTGCTGCTGCTGCTGCCGCCTCCGCTACCACGACATTACAGAAGTTTGGCAAGGACTTGCTCAGCCTTAAGCCTGAACGCTTCCTCGCCGCGGCTAGTCTACGCTCTAACTAAAGCGTAGACTAGACTCTGCTAAGGTGTGGCTGCGCTTAAGGCTTGGCTGCACTCTCGCCAGCGTGCTGCCCCGCCCCGCCCCGCCCTGCCTGAGGCCACACCCCTGTCACCTGCTCTGTAAGTAGGATGTGCCCCTCTATTTTCTCCACCGCTAACAAGGACAATTCTGTCTGGAAAGCCGCTTGAGCCTTTATTCCGTATCGCTAACACGCAGTTTAAGGTCTGTACTAGTGGGCTCTGTCCTCACTAGGTATTACGATAGGAGCAAATCTACATGTGCCTACAAGTGAGACATAGTCATAGACGTACTAGTAAGACTCATTCTGGTAGTGTACTGAAAAGTCTTATTAGTGAGGGCAAATAGCTGGTACATGGACATTAAACTGCACATCCAGCGTATTGAATGAAATCTCAAGCGGCTTACCATAAAGCTAAAATTCAAATCAATTCACAGAATATCAACTTTCACTTGGTTTTTAATCGTTTCACTGACAAATTCAACTGTTTTTGAGAGCCATTGTTACAACTTTTTTACCTGTTTTTGTCTCTGGCTGGCATGACGAAGGTTGTTACCGTGGCTACTCAAACTTCGTACGAAACGGAACGTAAGGGGCCTCACAGGGCTGTCCTCTCAGTGCCTGCCTTGTCCTCTCTGTTGTCTGCCTGCGGTTGTTAACACACAGTGAATTCACAGTACCACTAATGCTCCACATCTGCTTTCCAGATTTACTGAAGCTGGAAAATTCATTTGAAAATTGGCGTTCATGGTTTCACAGCATTACACGGCCAATTTTGTTGACCTCAAGTGGTCATACATGCACTTTTTGAAACTGGCCATTTGAAATGACAAATACAATGTAAATTTACAACCAGCCATGAAATGATGACCTCTTGCAAAATATAATGGTATCTTTCGCAAGGACCGTTTCAAACTGTAATGCCTTTGCAAGCATGATAATTTCACTTTCCTTTTGTGCTATTGATTAAGATTTTGTATTTGCAGCAGTGTAGCATTGCGCTGTAACAGAGGAATATTAAAAATTAGTTAAAAAATCTTAAGTAGCTCGTATTGTGCAGTTATATGCAGTAGGGTTATGAAAAGTATTGACACTGAAATGTTTTATTAGAATACAATATTTGATTTTGAAATTATTTATTTGTTTTTGTATTACCACTGCTCACCAGAAATTTGTTGTCATTGGGTGAATTTGATTTGACCAATGACAACGCTGGAGAGCCGATCCATTCGAAGTGGAAGGTAGCAATGAATGAACGACTGTTCAGTTGCTGCCAGTTAAAATGGATTAGACGTCTACTTGTGACAAACTCATTTAAATAATTTTAAATTTGATTTTTAAGACCCACCGTATTGGACATCTATCATCGACAATGGCAAGGAGTTAATAAAAATAGAATGCTTTAACTTTTTTTATAATAAAAATCTATATAGTACTAGAAATGACCTTAAGTATTTTTTGTTATCTATA
This sequence comes from Stigmatopora argus, assembly GCF_051989625.1. NCBI lineage: Eukaryota > Metazoa > Chordata > Actinopteri > Syngnathiformes > Syngnathidae > Stigmatopora > Stigmatopora argus. Next base: position 6,238,439 of record NC_135400.1, read on the forward strand.
TTATTATTATATAATATATTTTTCATTTTATATTAATTAATGTATATCGGTACACTGGTAGAGAGTTAAAAGTTTCAGTATCGTGACAACAGTATTATACAGCAATACAATATACAACTGAGCACAATCATCTTTGTAAAGGCAACCAATTTGATGCGGTTCTTGTACTAGTTTTGATTTAATTGTTAATATATGATGGCACTAGTACTGTACTCTGCATCCACCTCAGTGTTAACACTCTAACCCCGCAAGGAGACGATCATCCTGCTCATCTTGTTAAACCTAACTGCTTACTACCAGCCACATGCCGCTAACCAGCAGTGCCTCAGTGAATGTGTGGGGATGTACTTGCATGGGTATTGTCTGTTTGCTGCAAAGTCTTGTCAGCCACTGTTGGAGGAGAAAGTGGATTTCTGCTGTTTTTTTATATTCCCTTAAGCCCCTCCCCCTTAATAATGGATAAGTCAGAGATCATAATGGATAAGTCAGAGATCACATGGGCTTTGAGGGTGTGGATGTATAGTAATCGTATGCCTCAAAATGTGCATGCATGCTGTTAGGTAGAGGTTTCGCTGCAGAATTTTGATAATACAGCATACAGGCTTGTGGATTGTGTTGCTCTCTTTCGGTATGGTTTTCATCCGTCGACATTGAGTGAATGGGTTTGTGTTAATTCTGTCTGGGTTGCTTTGCTGTTTCCAAGCAGAGCACAAAAATCAGCTTTTCAAGAGAGCTTTTTAGTAGATTTAAAACTTAACGACATTTTACATGTCTATTGTCATCACCTGTTGTCACAATGAATTTCCAGCCCAATTTTTACTGACATGTTACCTTACAGGGATCAGCCTCAAAATGTCCCTATCTCTAGTCAAGACTAGTCTAGCCAATTGGATCATCCTGACAACCATATGAGAGTAATGCATGCAATACAATAGGAAATAACACATAATTGACACAGACAACACAATTCATTACAATTTCCTCACAGTTTGGGGTCATTGGTTCGATCCCAGGTTGGACCGCACTGTGTGCCGTTTGCATGTTCTCCCCAAGCTTGCATGGCTTTTCTCTGGGTACCTCTGTTTCCTCCCACATCCAGAAACCATGCAGAGTAGGCTGGTTGAAGACTCTAAATTTCCCCGAGGTATGAGTCTGAGCGTGAATGGTTGTCTGTCTCCTTGTGCCCTGCGATTGGCTGGCCAACAATTCAGGGTGTCCACTGCCTGGTTCCCGTAGTTAGCTGTGATAGGCTCCAGCAACCCCAGTGCCCCTTGTGAGGATAAGATGTTAAGAAAATGAATGACTGAATTACTTGGTATTTATATTAATTGATATTAATGTTATTGGCTGGCCACCAGTTCAGGGTTTTAGGTTGAGGCACAATCTCCTGCTCCATGTCATGATAGGTGATTTTTGTCATATCAAACAGCACAATTAGTGCCATTGAAGACAATTTGAAGTGGGAAGGGTGCCACTTCAAATGTAATGGACATTTATTAGTGTTAAACCTATTTCAATCCACAGCAAAAGAACAAGAGACCCACATAATGTACTATGGTTGTCAATGGCAGTGAAAGATCTAATGTTTTCGTTTTGTGAGCACTGATAGAAAAACAACAATTGCACCACCTCTGAGCCCAAATATCTTTTTCTGGAACAGAATCTTCGGAAGATGTCCGCGAAGACGACTACAACGAAGATTCCGATTCGGAAGACGGCTGCTGCGAGGAGAGCGGCTTGGGTCTGTTGGCCAGGTTTGCAGCGAGCGCTCTCCCCGTCAGCTCCGTCCCTTTGAGCCTTCTTCCGGATGGGAAACATCACAGCCGGCCAAGCACTTTAGGTAAAAACACAACCTGTTTTTTCCTGACTTTACCTTCTCCAAAAACTGGTAAAAAAAGTCCAGTTATTAACTGTGTCAACATGAGGCCAACAGATGTGATGCTTAGTTTTTATTCGGCTTTTTTGTGGTTGAGCAGGTTTGCCTGCCCTTTTTTTTTCCAGCACTGTGGTTTGGCAGTATTGTTAAATATACTACATCCTTTTGTAATTGTCACATTGTGGTGAATGCAATGTTTCAATATTTAATAATGCATTTGTTGAAATGTTCAACAGAGCTACTTGTATAATTATTGATTGCAGACAATCCAACACAGATGTGTGGCTTTTCCACATCTGACTACCTTATAAATTCAAAGATAATTGTTGCACCCTGTCTTTAACAGCTGCCCCTGTTTTGTGGGAAAGTTATATAGTACTACTAAAAAAAATCTTGAAAAATTTGTTGTATTAAAATAAACTTAAAAGCCAAATTTGACATATTTATTTATGTATTTCTGGCTCAAAACAAGTTAGTCGTCTTTGGTAAATTGATCAAATTTAACAACTTTTAGTTAAGATTCTTATTACTGTAGTACCAATAGTATATGCACCACTGCACAATAATAATAGAATGTCAATTAGTTAAAACTCAGTTCACAAATTTTGTTTACGTTCATGAGATTAAAATTTTGCCATTTAAATGATAAAAAAATCCCATTTAAATGATAAAAAAATTCCCATTTAAATGATAAAAAAAATCCCATTTAAATGATAAAATATCTAAATCCCAAATCGAAAGAAATGTCTTTATTACACTATATTTTATCCACATTTTCCATGATTTTAAGCTATGTGCTTTATTAAAAAGTCCACCCTTTAGTTATGGTATCTACCTTTATTGCCTCATTCTCTTAAAAGAGTACAGACGTGAATTTGTCAGATAAGCATTTTTAGATCACCACATTGTGGCACATATTAGTCCTCCACAGAATTCCAACTTGCCTATATAGCGTAGAAAAGAAAACTAAACGTAACTCGCAGTAAAGCGTGTGTGTGTGCATATTGGCCTTATTTGAATCTTCAAGATAATGAGACTCTCTTTTTTCCCATCATCAGGTTCATCAGAGTGCGAGTGGTCGGACTCAGGTTCCGACTTGCGTTTGAGGAAGTTCCCCTCTTTGCTCCATGGCAAACGCTCCGCTCCGGAACTCCCCCTGCTGCCTCCGGCGAGCCGCCGTATCGAGCAGGGCAGTCCGAGCAAGCGTGACGAAATGCAGCCTGTCAAACGCAAGCCTCTACCTATTAAACAGCGGGCCCCGCAACGACGCTTCAGCTTCGATCTGGCGACCGCTTCCGGCTTGGGTGGCTTCAGTGAGGACGAAGCCTGGACCCGTCGACGCAGCGAGAGGATCTTCCTCCACGACGCCAACCAGCCAGTCAATCACTCATCCTTGTCCACCAACAGCCAGAGCTCCTCCTTTAGCTCGACCACGAAGCCCGTCTCCAGACCCAAACAGTCTCCTCCCAACCGAGAGGGCAAAGATGCAGTGAAAGTATGTCAATTATTCATCTACTGGTTATTCAGCAACTAGAGAAACTCTTTCTTTTCCATTACCCCTTCAAAATCTGCTTCCTGGCACTTTTTTGTCTAGTCTAAGTGTGACAGTTCCAGCAGGTTTTCCCAGCACTAAGTCAATGCAGCACTCAATTGCTGTAATAAATGTTGCTGACAAGAAAGGACAACTGCAGGCTTCTCCTCCCTCTGCACACGTGCATTTGTGTGTTTATGACCGTGTGTGAGAGTTCAACAGCTCAGTAGGTATTGTCGTCATCCTAACAATGTGTGTTCTGACATGTGTTAAACAGAAAAAGAAGACGAAGGAGTCCTCTTCTCTGCCCGTCAGCCCATCCTCCCTGGCTAGCCCAATTAGGGACGGCTCCATGACTCGAAGCCTGAGCCCAACGCGGAAGAGCCAATCAAAAGCCAAGACCAAGGCCCGGGAGGTCAGTGGGATGACTGATGAGCTGCGAAGTCATTAGGAGTATAAACTAATTGCTTATTAGCCCAGCAAGGACTAAACTAGTGTCCTATTTTGACACAAATGTGTGCGAACATAATAGTTTCTCAAAGTCTGAGTCATGAAATCCCATCTTGCTTGGTTTTTATTTATTTATTTTAAATGAACCACATGTATAATGTTGTTCGTGCCATTCATCTGTATGTTAGAATCTTTGAGTAAGACTGTTAGTAGTTTGAAGGGGAATTTCCCTTAATTTACCGCTAAACGGCATATTATCGTATTTTCACGACTATAAGGCACATTTAAAAATCTTAAATTTCCCCCAAAATAGACAGGGCGCCTTATAATCCAGTGTGCTGTATATATGAAAAAAAATTAAAATGTGTCATTCATTGAGGGTGCGCCTTATAATGCGGTGCGCCTTATAGTCGTGAAATTATGGTATTTCATAGTTCCCCCAAATGGAGATGACCTATTTTTAGTGCCGCATTGCTACCGATACTTGTATTGGTATTGATGCAACGGTTATATAAGCATTGATTTCATAAATCACTTGAGCTACGGGACAAAATAATAGAAAAAAGAATTTTATAGTACATGGACTTGACACAATTATGAGCACAATTAAATGAAATCTAGAATTCACCTCTATGAAGGTGAAAATAGAATATCAGGTTCGTTTTTGCAGTTGTGTGGTATTCATCACAAATATCAAAAGCGTTATTTCAACCAACAAATGTAAGTTGATAATCATAATTGGATAACCATCTCTCAGTAAGATGCAGTGTAGTTCTGAATCACAGCAAACTACACCTAAGGTGAAATAAATAAAGAGTGCCAATCAAAATGCCCCGCCGCTCCGATCTCCAATATACTGCACAAGTGCTAATGTAGCCAGATGGTGTAAATAACTAGCATTTCAACAAAAAAGTGGATTATTTTGAAGCTGAATCAGGAAAGAGAAGGTGTTAGTCGAGCAATAAGGATTGCGTGTCATTTGCAGCAGTCCAGGGGAGCAGTGAGCAGGCTGATGGAGAGCATGGCGGCTGACGAAGACTTTGAGCCCAATCAGGACAGCAGCTTCAGCGAAGACGAGCTCCTCCTACCGCGGGGCAACAGCGTACCTGAGAGGTCCTCCACACCAGGTGAGCATTTACACATTGAGACTGTCACGATTCACAAACAACAAAATGACTCCATGTGTTGTATATTGTATGCATCCAGCTCCTGTGCAGTGTGTGTTGGACAAAGACTCTTTGGCGGATGGACTTCGTGTTTTGATCCCGATGGATGATCAACTTCTCTATGCAGGGCACGTCAACACCGTGCACTCACCCGATATGTGAGTATATACCCAACTTATCCATATTCGGCTCAGATAGTGCTGGATGAAATGACGACATAATGTCTATCGACATTTAAGCTGTCCATCATTGTTATTGCCATAAATAGCCTGTTCCTACAATGCGCATTTTTGCCAGCATATGGCAACCAATTTGCCTCCTAATGGTACCAATAATCAGCCTGAAAATGTCGTTATCGCTCATAAATAGTTAAGGTAACCCGTCAAACCTATGAGAGTAATGCATGAAAGACAATAGAAAATTGCAAGGCATATAATTCACCATGCAAATCCTTCCAAAATCAAAATACATTTATTATTAAAGATATTATTTTAAAATCAAATGCAGTAGTATTAAATTAAAAACCACTCGCAAGTATTACTAGATAATTCGATGTCTTTAAATTTGAGGGAAAGTAAACATACTGTTTATTTTTAGGTTGCAGCACTACTTGATGCAGTTAACATTTATGGCAGATCCGTTTAATCAATTAAAAAAATAGAGTGAGGAAATGCTGTTATAATTTTTATACCTGTTTATACCAAATAATCGATTGATCTTAGCAGAATGTTACGTGTGGACACGTCAGTTGAGTCAATTCGGAAGTTGGCCTGTTTTCAATGATATGACTTGATGCGGTTTCCTCTTTGGCTTATCAGTTATGGTTACAGTTATACAGCACAACTGTTAGAGATTGGACGTCAAACTATAATAGAATGCCTTGCTGTTTCCTTTTTGAGCTGGACATGCCAAAGTGCTTTAGGATCGCATATTTAATGTTTTAATCACTGGAAGCGAATCAATAAGAGCATTTGACAAACTCTAAAAGGGGGAAACTTATGTCTGCTTAAATGCACTGTGGTTGAATTAAAAGAAGGATTAATACCCTTTAAGGCAGGATTAATATTCTAGGGATATTTATGTAAAAATGAGCTGTTTACAACAGAGGGATAAGTACTCTCCCTGTATAGAAAGGGTGTCAAACTCGGGTTGGTTTGCGGGCCGCTTTAACGTCAACTTGATTTCACGTGGGCCGGACCATTTTAGATATAATATTTAGATTTTTTTAATAGAAATGGATTAAAATAACTGGATTAAAAGCCCTGAATATTCAGTTTTTTTATAGATCTAAAACAATGTTTATTTGAGCTTTTTTTTCTATATTTTTAGATTTTACAAAATGATTTTTGAATTAAAACACAGAAAAAAATGATTAAAAATTACAATTATTGATTTAAAAGGGAGAAATCAGGAAATTTAATATACATCTATACTCTTCATTTTAATTTGATCCTAAAACAGAAAGTCGGCACTCATGATTTACTTTCCCGGGCCACACAAAATGATGCGGCGGGCCAGATTTGGCCCCCGGGCCGCCACTTTGACACATGTGCCGTATATTTAAAGCCCACATATGATACTTTTCTTAACTTAAAATGCTTTTTCATCATATAAAGTTGTGTGCAGCTGAGAATGTTCCCAAAACCTCAAGGATTTAAAATAGATGGACTTTCTTTGCTGGGTTGATATGCTTTTTGTAAAAAAATTTCTGACACAAATTATTGGCATACATATTGGAGCAACCAAAAGATTGACATACCAACCTCTTAGTTCAAATGTGTACGAGTAATGAACTCATGATTGAATGTCTATCATCGTCAATAGCAGAGAAAGCAAGAAAATCAGTCAGAAACGATGCATTGTCCCAAAAGGAAAGGAAATACGTCTCTCCCATCTGCTGCCCATTGACCCACATGTCATTCTTCTCTGCAGATACAGTGTGGTTGTAGAAGGCGAGAGAGGAAACCGGCCACACATTTACTGCTTGGAGCAACTGCTGCAGGAGGCTGTGAGTAAACTGGATGTCGCTGGCATGAGAATGCCACGGTTAAATGTAGACATTGCTCATATTCCTCGTGACACACGAGAAGTGCGTCGCTCGGAACTGAAAGTGAAACATGAAACATGCATGAAACAAAGTAGGTCATACGTCCTGTGACGGCCACATGCACTAAATCTCCCAGAGTGTTCTTTCTCTCCCCGCATTGATTATTCAAGTTTGTCTCAGTAGTCTTGATGGAAAAAAAATATCAACGTAGCCTAGCCAATGTTGGTAAGAAACACCCGTGTGGTGCTGACATTTCAAGTCTTTTATTCTTTTTGCTGTTTAGATCATTGATGTGAAGCCTCCGTCGGTGCGCTATCTCCCCGAGGGCACCCGCATCGCTGCCTACTGGAGTCAGCAGTACCGCTGCCTTTATCCTGGCACGGT